>NC_057742.1:42539579-42565955 GCF_004010195.1 Chiloscyllium plagiosum
CAATTTTGGTGTCATCTGCAAACTTACTAACTGTACCTCTTATGCTCGCATCCAAATCATTTATGTAAATCACAAAAAGTAGAGGACCCAGCACCAATCCTTGTGGCACTCCAGTGGTCACAGGCCTCCAGTCTGATAAACAACCCTCCACCCTCACCCTCTGCTTCTACCTTTGAGTCAGTTCTGTATCCATGTCAGAGTATTCCTTAAATGGTTAGAATCTAGGAACTCTCATAGAAATGTATGTGCCTGAATGCAGCAATCACAAGAAGCTCATAGATAGGTACAAAATTGTTCTTAAAATAATACTGGAATATTGTCTTTATTTCAAGGAAGCTGGAATAAAATGATAAAAGTTATGGTCCCGTTCAATAATGCTCGAGTTGGACAATACACTATGATCAGGAAATAGCATAGATTGACCACATAGCACAGTGGCTCAGTGCGCAGCACAACTGCCTCATAGCACCAGGTTCAATTCTGCCCTCGGATAATTGTCAGTATGGTGCTTGGATGTGCTCCCTGTGTCTATGTGGGTTTCCCCCCACTGTGTAAAGATGTGCAGGATAGGTGGATTGGCCAGGCTATAGTGTCCAGGGATGTGCAAAGCCAGGTAGATTAGCCACAGAAACATCGGGATGGGGAAGGTGTGTGGGATGCTGTTTGGAGGGTCAGTGTGGATTCAATGGGCTGAATGGTCTGCCTCCATGCTGTAGGATTCTATGATATCAAAGCCAAAGGTTTTAAATGGTGAGGGCGGATGTGTATTCACTTGAATTTGGAAGATGAAGCATTCAGCACTGAAAGTGACATTGTAAGTACGGTTGAAATATTTCCCCAAAGATGGTGTTGGTGTTATTCCAAATTTTAAAACTGAAATTGTGTGATTTTTCTTCAGCAAGGGTGTTCAGAGTGATCTAATTAAGATGGATTAATGCAGTTAAAATACATAGGATGTAACTGAATAGTGGAGCAGGCTCAACAGATCAAATTTCCAGGGAAGGCAATGGCCTCATGGTATTATTACTGGACTATTAATCCAGAAACTTAGCAAACACTTGGGATCATGTCCTGTCAGAGCAGATTGTGGAATTTGAATTAATTAAAGAATCTGGAATGCATAATTTAGTGATAACTGTGAAGCTATTGATGATTCTCAGAAAAACCCATCAGGTTCACTAATACCCTTTAGGTAAAGAAATCTCCCATCCTTACCTGGTCTGGCCTACATGTGACCCCAGACACATAGCAATGTGATTGACTCTTACCTGTCCTCTGGGGATGGGCAATAAACGCCGGCCTAACCAGTGATGCTGAGATTCTGTGAGTGAATAAAAAAGCATTTCACATTTGCCTATGCTCCTTAAACTTCCAACCAGATTGACAAATGTAAGTTAATATCAGATTAACAAGCAAAATAGCATCTCCCAGACAATATCCAATTTGTGCTCTTCCAGTATGTACAGTTCAAACAGAGGAGTGTTGAAGTGTAATTTGGAGAAAGGTGGTCATCTCTGGAAGGAAGACTGGTGCAATGTTGGGCCAGTGAGTTTGAATTGCGGGCTCATTTATTTGTTTCCATTTCCTGCCCCAAAGGTGTCTGAAAGTCCCCGTTAAGAATCTACTATGGTTGTCTCATGGTTATTGCACAGTATCAGCCATCAATGGAGTCACCCTCGGAGTGGAAGAGAGTCACCTTGTCTGTGAGAGACCATCGATGATGATGATGATGATGAGTGTGCAGTATGCTTTAGAGAGATACGCTCATTGTATTGTTACAAAGTCAAAAGCATGTACGTTCACTTTAAAATAAAGAGTGTTTTCAGAATGTTGAAATAAACTTAATGTGCAGACTCATCTGCCTGAATGGAGAGGTTGGGAGACGAGCTAATCCAAAATAGATAAACGTAACAAATGGCTGCGGAATGGGTACCTGAGTTTTGGTTGCTGTTTTGACAGCAATTCAAATTTAAACAATTAGTTTTAATTATGCCCAGGATACTAAAACTCTATCGAGTTTGAGTTTATTGTTTTGACAACATTGGATCAATGAGACAGTACGATGTTCGGGGTTATAAGAATAGTGGGCATTTTGAAAGTTGGTCAGAGAACATCTGTCATCGATTAGCTGAGCAACTGCCACAGAGCTGGAGAGCAAACTGCCCATCTAAAATCTGCTCTCAAAACAATTAGGAGACGCTCTCTATCTTTTCCTGTAAAACATACTCGCAGTGAAAAGAAAGATGACAACCCAAGGAGATCAGAGGATGGAAGATTGAAGACAGTGAAGAAGACAGAGACTGTGAGGTCTTGAGATTAAGTTAATTATAATGTTTAATAATTATTGAATTGGAACTTTTTATAGAGTCAGGGTCAGATAGTAAGTAGCTAAGAAAAGGGGAGCTTTGATTTTAGAAACAGCTTTTGTTTAGTGTTCACTATTAGAGTTAGGAAAATAAATTGCTACTTTTTTCTTTAAATAGGGAAATTAGGATCATTCATGTTTCAATAGATTATGAGGCAAAGCAAGCTTTTCTGGGTGCTTGGTTTTAATTTACAGAGACGGTTCAACCTCCACATCATAACCATTTCAACAATATATCTTAGCGTGAGACCCGAGAGTGTAAAAGTCTCAAATTCGATCAGTATTACGTTTCCATTACTGTTTGTTATCTATATCAGTGATTTGGATGAGAATGTATAAGGCATGAATAATAAGTTTGGTGATGACACTAAAATAGGCCGTATCACGAACAGTGAGGAAGGTTCTCAGAAATTGCAGCAGGACCTTGATCAGCTGAGGAGGTGGGCTGAGAAATGGCAAATGGAGTTTAATATAGAGAAGTGTGAGGTCTTGCATTTTGGAAAGTCAAATCAAGACAGGAGCTTCATGGTAAATGGCAGGGCCTTAAGGAGTGCAGTGGAACAGAGGGATCTTGGAGTTCGGGTTCACAGTTCTCTGAAAGTGGAGTCCCAGGTAGACAGGGCAGTGAAGGAGGCTTTTGGCACACTGGCCTTCATCAGTCAGGGCACTGAGTATTGAAGTTGGGAAGTTATGTTGCAGTTATACAGGACGTTGGTGAGGTTGCAATTGGAGTACTGTGTTCAGTTTTGGTCACCTTGCAATAGGAAGGATGTTATTAAACTGGAAAGAGTGCAGAAGATATTTACAAGGATGTTGGTGGCACAGTGGCTTAAGTCGTTAGCACTGCTGTCTCACGGCACCAGGGACCCCAGTTCGATTCCAGCCTCAGGCGACTGTCTGTGTGGAGTTTGCACATTCTCCCCGTGTCTGTGTGAGTTTCCTCCAGGTGCTCCGGTTTCCTCCCACAGTCCAAAGGTGTGCGGGTTAGGTGAATTGGCCATGCTAAATTACTCTGTAAGTAATCTAATCTAAATTACTGATAGTGTCCAGGGATGTATTAGTCAGGAAGAAAAGTAGAATAATGGGAATGGGTCAGTGTGGACTTGTTGGGCTGAAGGGCCTGTTTCTACACTGTAAGGGCTCTATGGTTGCTAGAACTCAATTATCTCGTTATAAAGAGATGTTGGACATTTTTCTTTAGAGTATAGGAGACTGAGGGGGCATCTTATAGAAGTGTATAAGATCATGAGAGGCATGGATAAGGTGAATGCACTGTCTTTTTCCCAGAATTGAGGGCTAGAGGGCATCAGTTTAAGGTGAGAGGGGAAAGAATAAAGGGGAACCTAAGGGGCAACCTTTTTACACAGAGGGTGGCACACATATGGAATGAGCTGCCAGTGGAAGTGGTTGAGGTGGATACATTAAAAGGCATTTGGACAATTACATGGATAGGAAAGGTTTAGAAGAATATGGGCCAAGTAGAAGGAAATGGGGTTGGAGTGGATGGATGTTTTGGTCGGCATGGACCAGTGTGGGCCGAAGGGCCTGTTGCCGTGCTATAGGACTCTATGAGTCTATCTTAACTGGAGCCACTTTGTCATGACATGCTGATAGAAGTCAAAGAGTGTGGTGCTGGAAAAGCACAGCTGGTCAGGCAGCATCCGAGGAGCAGGAGAGTTGATGTTTCTCCTGAAGAAGGGCTCATGCCCGAAACATCGATTCTCCTGCTTCTTGGATGCTGCCTGACCTGCTGCGCTTTTCCAGCAACACAGTTATCGACTCTGATCTCCAACATCTGCAGTCCTCACTTTTTCTCCATGTTGATGGAAGCATTCTGGTGTATCAGTGAATGCAATAATTGTGTATATTAGTGAACTGTAATATAGGAGAAAGTGAGGACTGCAGATGCTGGAGATCAGAGCTGAAAATGTGTTGCTGGAAAAGCGCAGCAGGTCAGGCAGCATCCGAGGAGCAGGAGAATCGACCTTTCGGGCATGAGCCCTTCTTCAGGAATCTGGGGTGTGCAGTGAGAGACGGACTCACTGAAATCCTTGTAGAGGGAGGAAGAGAGCTTCTGCAAGGAAGGCATCCTTGTAAGAGGATTCGCAGTAGGTTAAAATCTTCCAGGAGAAAGTAAGGACTGCAGATGCTGGAGATCAGAGCTGGAAATGTGCTGCTGGAAAAGCGCAGCAGGTCAGGCAGCATCCAAGGAGCAGGAGAATCGACGTTTCGGGCATGAGCATTCTTCACATCTAGTCCTTATATTCTGGGAAATTATTACGGTATTCTCATACTAAGTGTTGCTAAATCCTCTGCTGGAAGCAAGGTACACAAAAGAATGCAAGTCTGATCTCAGCTTTCCCTGGACCCAATAACAATGTCTCTGCGAATCAGCCTGAAACTTGCTCCCATGTTGTTATCAAAGCACTTGAAGAGAATGTGTCTAAGTTCTTGCTGAGATTTCAGATACTGATGAAATGGGGTGGAACCCAATGGATCCAATTCCTGCTCACCTAAACGATTAAAGCTCAGAGTACTGCCCTCTCTAACTCAGAAAGTTTGGAGCCAAGTTAACTAAGTTGCAAAGCAAGACTGGTCATACAAGACGACGACAAGATGAAGCTCGAGTTTCTTTTCACCTTCAACCCTGGAAAGGTGTTCCCAGACCCGACTCTAATCTCAGGAACACTTCCATTTCCAACACACTCCAGATCTCCTCCACTCCTGGTCCCAGCTCCGGCCCCCAAGATGCCTCCGCTCTCATCCTCAGTCCCAGGAATATCTTCAACTCTGTCTTCAACTCATTTCAGGACCATTCCTCTCTCATCCTTAATCCAAATAACCAAATTTAAAAATCCTTAATGCTGGCACTTTCCCCTGCCTCCAATCTTGATCTTCCAATTAGTTTTCTCAGATGCCAAGACTTCAACATTCCCAATTATTGGATAATAGGAAACTATCATCATGTCAGAAATTGCTGGAAAAACTCAGCAAGTACGGCAGCATTTGTGGAGAGAATTCAGAGTTAATGTTTCGGATCCAGTGACCCTTCCTCAGACTGACTCCTAGGAAAGGGTCACTGGACCTGAAACGTTAGCTCTGAATTCTCTCCACAGATGCTGCCGTACTTGCTGAGGTTTTCCTGCAATTCCTGTGCTTGTTTCTGATTTCCAGCATCTGCAGTGATTTTGGGTTTTGTTATCATGTCAGGATGAGGGGCATGGATAGGATGAAAGATAAAGTCTTTCACAAGGTTTGTGAAGGTTTGTAGCTCAGGTTGAGGTTTAGGGTGTAGATTTGCTCGCTGAGCTGTAGGTTTGATATCCAGACGTTTCATTACCTGGCTAGGTAACATCATCAGTGGTGACCTCCAAGTGAAGTGAAGCTGTTGTCTCCTGCTTTCTATTTATATCTTTCTCCTGGATGGGGTTTGAGTATTTGGTCAGTGTTTGTCGGTTTTCTGTATACGCAGGTATACAGTACAGCCAATGGACAAAACCAACGTCATCTACAAATTTCCATGCAAGGATTGCCACAAACACTACGTAGGACAAACAGGAAGAAAGTTAGCCACCAGGATACACGAACACCAGTCAGCCACAAAAAGACACGACCCCCTCTCCCTCATAACCCTAAACACGGATGAAAAAAACCATTTCGATTGGGACAACACATCTATCCTGGGACAGGCTAAGCAAAGACATGCCAGAGAATTCCTAGTGGCCTGGCACTCCAACCACAACGCCATAAACAAACACATAGATCTAGATACCATCTATCAACCCCTCAGAAAATGAACAGGAAATGACATCACCACTAACCCCAGGAACCCCATCCAAAACAAACATATAAACAGAAAGCAGGAGACAACAGCTTCGCTTCACTTGGAGGTCGCCACTGATGATGTTACCTAGCCAGGTAATGAAATGTCTGGATATCAAACCTACAGCTCAGTGAGCAGACCTACACCCTACACCCTAGACAAAGTCTTTTCCCTGGGTTGGGGAAGTCCAGAACTAGAGGGCAAAGGTTTAGGGTGAGATTAGAAAGATATAAAAGAGACCTACGGGGCAACATTTTCATGCAGAGGATGGTACGAGCTGCCTGAGGAAGTGGAGGAGGCTGGTACAATTGCAACATTTAAAAGGCATTTGGATGGGTATATGAATAGGAAGGGTTTGGAGGGATATGTGCCCAATGCTGGGACTACATTGGGTTGGGATAACTGTTGGCATGGATGGGTTTGACCAAAGCGTCTGTTTCCGTGCTGTACATCTCTATGACTCTATGTAATTACAAAAGCAGGTCATTCAGCCTGTTGAAGATGTAAAAACGCTTAAAGAGGGGTATTTTAATTGTTTTTTTTGGGAAAAGAGGTTGTGACTGAGGTACCAAGTTGTCTGCTCCAAGCCAATAAACAGCTTGTGAGGCCTCAGAAGTTTTTTAAGTTGAAACAATCGAAGCAGAATGAGTGGGTGGGGTCAGGCTCCCACAGAGCCAGAGCTTTACTTCAGCTTTCAGTAGCTGCTGGGTTTTGATGTTACCATACATCTTTCCCTACTACAGCAAAACACTTGAGTTGTCTCTCTCTGCCAGAATTTTCTTTGATGTTCTGTCCTCCTGGACTGGAGAGCAGTCATCGCCTGTGAGACAATCTGTTTTACTGTATTTACCTTTGCCAAGTTTGTGGGATCTTACTATATTTGAACAGTTAGTGTTTAGTAGTTAAATAATCTACTATCATGTTAAGATTTCCAATAGAGTGACAGCTATACCAATTTCCTCTTTCTTTCATTTGTATTTCAACTATAGCGTAAGAATAATGTGTGCTTTGCTTAAAGCTAAGTTATATCGCCAAATCGAACCACTGGTGGACCATAACTCCTTACACTTGACTTTAAATAAGGTATAAGTTAGGGTCTAAGCTCTCTCCTTGATATATTTGAGGGAATTTGGTATGGTCCATAACAAACATCATATCCTCCTCAACTTAGACCCTAGCCCCATTCAGCCACCTTAACTTCATATCCCTGACTGTTATTGCCAAAGAGAAATCTATAGACTCAGCCTTGAAATATTTCACTTGACCTTCAATATCCTGCAGCATTTTAGGTGGGAGTGATTTTCCTGAAAAGATGTTTCCTGACGTGCTCCATTCAAATCCTCCTTCACCCACTCCCAAATGACAACATCGCCCAACACGTACAGGCAGTTTTCCTATAACACCATTGGTGTGTTCCAGCAAAACCCCGCTTAATAGAAAATCACTTTACATAAATAATGGGGCCTATGGGAAAAGTGGGGTATGGGGTAGACCAGCACAAAATAACATTCACGATTGCTCAAAATTATCCAAAAAGTTTAATACAGTCCAGCCTGAATGAAGGTTTAAATCATATTTATTAACATAACAAAATAAATGTAACAGATTACATTGAAAATGTATTGTTAATGCAGGAACAGAGGGTCATCATCATCACCACCTTCCGATGCAGAAGTAGATGGCTGTTGCTGATTGTCTCCTGACTGTTTCCTGGGAGTTGGCTTAGATCGTGTGATTGGCCAGTGCAAGAACAAATCAGAAAGGCAAATGATATGTAGAAGAGTAATACAGTCTTGCAGGAATTACACAGCGATTATACAGGAATTACACGGGGCTTATACAGGAATTATACAGGGCTTGTACAGGAATTACACAGGGCTTATACAGGAATTATACAGGGCTTGTACAGGAATTACACAGGCCTTGTACAAGAATTACACAGGGCTTATACAGGAATTATACAGGGCTTGTACAGGAATTATACATGGCTTGAACAGGAATTACACACGGCTTGTATAGGAATTACACAGGGCTTATACAGGAATTACACAGGGCTTGTACAGGAATTACACAGTGATTATACAGGAATTATACACGGCTTATACAGGAATTACACACGGCTTGTACAGGAATTACACTCGGCTTGTACAGGAATTACACAGGGTTTATACAGGAATTACACAGGGCTTGTACAGGAATTACACAGTGATTATACAGGAATTGTACACGGCTTATACAGGAATTACACACGGCTTGTACAGGAATTACACAGGGCTTGTACAGGAATTATACAGGGCTTATACAGGAATTATACAGGGCTTGTACAGGAATTACACAGGGCTTATACAGGAATTACACAGGGCTTGTACAGGAATTACACAGGGCTTTTACAGGAATTACACACGGCTTGTACAGGAATTAGCGCTGAAAATCTGTTGCTGGAAAAGCTCAGCAGGTCAGGCAGCATCCAGGGAACAGGAGAATTGACGTTTCGGGCATAAGCCCTTCTTCAGGAATGAGGAAAGTGTGTCCAGCAGGCTAAGATAAAAGGTAGGGAGGAGGGACTTGGGGGAGGGGCGTCGGAAATGCGATAGGTGGAAAGAGGTCAATGTGAGGGTGATAGGTCAGACTGGGGTGGGGGCGGAGAGGTCAGGAAGAAGATTGCAGGTTAGGAAGGCGATGCTTATACAGGAATTATACAGGGCTTATACAGGAATTATACAGGGCTTATACAGGAATTATACAGGGCTTATACAGGAATTATACAGGGCTTATACAGGAATTATACAGGGCTTATACAGGAATTATACAGGGCTTATACAGGAATTATACAGGGCTTATACAGGAATTATACAGGGCTTATACAGGAATTATACAGGGCTTATACAGGAATTATACAGGGCTTATACAGGAATTATACAGGGCTTATACAGGAATTATACAGGGCTTATACAGGAATTATACAGGGCTTATACAGGAATTATACAGTGATTGTACAGGAATTACACACGGCTTGTACAGGAATTACACAGGGCTTATACAGGAATTACACAGGGCTTGTACAGGAATTACACACGGCTTGTACAGGAATTACACAGGGCTTGTGTAGGAATTACACAGGGTTTGTACAGGAATTATACAGGGCTTATACAGGAATTACACAGGGCTTGTACAGGAATTACACGCGGCTTGTACAGGAATTACACAGGCCTTATACAGGAGTTACACAGGGCTTGTACAGGAATTACACAGGGTTTATACAGGAATTATACAGGGCTTATACAGGAATTATACAGTGATTATACAGGAATTATACAGGGCTTGTACAGGAGTTACACAGGGCTTGTACAGGAATTACACAGGGTTTATACAGGAATTATACAGTGCTTATACAGGAATTATACAGTGATTATACAGGAATTATACAGCCTTATACAGGAGTTACACAGGGCTTGTACAGGAATTACACAGTGTTTATACAGGAACTATACAGGGCTTATACAGGAATTATGCAGGGCTTGTACAGGAATTACACAGGACTTGTACAGGAATTATACAGGGCTTATACAGGAATTATACAGGGCTTATACAGGAATTATACAGGCCTTATACAGGAATTACACAGGGCTTGTACAGGAATTACACGGGGCCTATACAGGAATTACACAGGGCTTGTACAGGAATTATACAGGCCTTATACAGGAATTACAGAGTGATTATACAGGAATTATACAGCGCTTGTACAGGAATTACACAGGGCTTGTACAGGAATTACACAGGGATTATACAGGAATTACACAGGGCTTGTACAGGAATTACACGGGGCTTATACAGGAATTACGCAGTGATTATACAGGAATTATACAGGGTTTATACAGGAATTACACAGTGTTTATACAGGAACTACACAGGGTTTATACAGGAATTATACAGGTCTTATACAGGAATTACACAGGGCTTGTACAGGAATTACAAAGGGTTTATACAGGAATTACACAGGGATTATACAGGAATTATACAGGCCTTATACAGGAATTACACAGTGATTATACAGGAATTATACGGGGCTTATACAGGAACTACACAGGGCTTATACAGGAATTATACAGGGTTTATACAGGAATTACACAGGGTTTATACAGGAATTATACAGGATTTATACAGGAATTATACAGGGTTTATACAGGAATTACACAGGCCTTATACAGGAATTACACAGGGTTTATACAGGTATCATACAGGGCTTATACAGGTATTATACAGGGCTTCTACAGGAATTACACTGGGTTTATACAGGAATTATATCGGAATTACACAGGGCTTGTACAGGAATTATACAGGGTTTATACAGGAATTACACTGGGTTTATACAGGAATTATATCGGAATTACACAGGGCTTGTACAGGAATTATACAGGGTTTATACAGGAATTACACAGGTCTTATACAGGAATTATACAGGGTTTATACAGGAATTACACGGGGTTTATACAGGAATTACACAGGGCTTATACAGGAATTACACAGGGTTTATACAGGAATTACACAGGGTTTATACAGGGATTACACAGTGTTTATATTGGAATTATACAGGGCTGATACAGAATTATACAGTGATCATACAGGAATTATACAGGGCTTATACAGGAATTACACAGGTCTTATACAGGAATTACACACGGCTTATACAGGAATTATACAAGAATTACACAGGGCTTATACAGGAATTACACAGGGCTTGTACAGGAATTATATAGGAATTACACAGGGCTTGTATTGGAATTATATAGGAATTACACAGGGCTTGTACAGGAATTATATAGGAATTACACAAGGCTTATACAGGAATTAGAGTTGACAGTGTGGTGCTGGAAAAACACAGCACGTCAGGTAGCATCTGTGGAGCAGGAAAATCGACGTTTTGGCAAAAGTCCTTCATCAGGAATTAGACAAGAATATTCCTTTCTCAGAGGGACAGCAATGAACATTCATTAGTTTAATTTTTGAGTTGAAGCTGCTCAATGCACTGTACCTCTCACATGCTCTCAGGCCAACTGACATCAGCGCGTACAGAATGAAGCCAGTGAAATGTTCGCCGTTGGAATCGTGTTATTGTGAACAAAGGTAAGTGTTCTCAAAAATACCGTTCCCTAACTCTTCAGAAATGTTGTACCAAATCACACTTTATGCAAGAACTTGCTGTATACTCACATAGCGCCTGTATTAAAAATAACAATAATCTTCACTGAGATCTTATGAATCAAAGTGTGACACTGGGGCCACTTTCAGTAATGGGGCAAATGGCCAAAGAGGTGGTCAAAGAGGTAGGTTGAAGGAGGAAAGGAAGTTCAGAGGAAGAAAAGGGAGAGGGGGTGGGGCAGCTGGTGGAATCCCAGAGCTTGGGTTCTTGTTCAGGGATGTTGCCATCAATGATAGTGCAATTAAAATTGTCGGTGGACAAGAGGTTAGAACGAAGAGATCTACGATGACTTTTGAAGGGATTACAGAGAGAGGGAGGGGTGAGGGCATGCAGGGATTTGCAAACAAGGATAACAACTTCAAATTTGAGTTGATACTTAAGCAGGAGTCAGTGGGAATGAAGGAGCAATGGCAGCAGGATGTGATGTGGGTAAGGTCAAGGACAGCAGGGTTTTGGGTGAGACCACATTTGTGGACAGTCAAATATAGGAGGTCTTACTGGATTGGATGTTGTGCCAACCCTATTTCACCATATGCCCACATCACTTGAGAGTTCAGGTGCTGGAGCGTGAGCAAGGACAGCTACAGAGGAGCATGGTTTAACATAGTGATGTCTACATTTCATAATTCTGATGTCAAAGCATAGTTAGGTTAATTGTTATGATAAGCACTGAGCATGGTGACTCAGTGGTTAGCACTGCTGCCTCATGGCACCAGGGACCCGGATTCGATTCCAGCCTTGGGTGACCTGTGTCTGTGGAGTTTGCACGTTCTCCCCTTCATTCCTGATGAAGGGCTCACGCCCGAAACGTCGATTCTCCTGCTCCTTTGATGCTGCCTGACCTGCTGCGCTTTTCCAGCAACACATTTTTAAGCTCTGATCTCCAGCATCTGCAGTCCTCACTCTCTCCCTGCTCCGGTTTCCTCCCACAGCCCAAAGATGTGCAGGTCTGGTGGTTTGGCTGTACTAAATTGCCCGCAGTATTCAGAGGAGTGCAGGCTATGTGGATTAGCCATGGGGAATGTAGTTTTACAGGAATACAGTGGGTCTGGCTGGGATGCTCTTGGGGGGTTTGGTGTGCACTTGATGGGCTGAATAGCCTGCTTCCACATTGCAGCGATTCTCTGATATGATAGCGATAGGACTCAAAAACCAGTGGGCCCTGTCCATGTATTGGAAGCCTCTCAGGGATTTGTTCACAGCCTTAAATGGGCCTCTTCTCATTGAGAACCACTGAAGCCAAAAAAGAGAAGACAAGTGAGCTTGGAATTGAGTTACTGGTTTCTGCTCCCTTTGTTTACCCTGGCAAGTTGCCAGCTGTTATGCTGTGACCCTTGACTGCTGACTTACAAAGCATATTTTAAAATAGTTTCAAGGATTTCAACCCATTTGACTTTGACGGAAATGTTAATCTGGGAGCAAAAGTTCATGGATTTTTACATTGCAGTGACACAGGACGATAAATAGATTACAGATATCAAGTTCAGTTCTCATTCCCTTCAATGACACCAGCAGATAAGGTAACTTCCCTTGCTTAAAGCAGTATGGTTTTAATTGAATTAGTTTGCCCACATCCCTAGGCTATGTCCTGCATGAACTGTGACAGTGAGCCATTCTCACGGGATTGTCAACTAATATATTCTAATTACACAATAACACGTGACCAGCCAATATAACTTCCTTTACTGCAGTGAAGCCTCACTCAGTGGGTGCTGGTAATGAGCAAAAGCCAAATTATAGCACCATTTGCACAGTGTCACTGGAACAGAAGGTTTGAACACATGGACAGCCCAAAAATCATGATGCAAGGATTTTTCTTTCTAATTTTACTGGCATGGGGTAATTATGAATATAAAGATAAGTGAAAACATGGAATGTGTCCTGCCATTTACGTTGGGTTGAGAAACTATTGTTTTACCCACTCCTTCTTCCCATAAGATCTCCTCGACACAAAGATACCCTTCTTTTCCAGAGAAGGCCCATTTGGCTGCTTGAGCTGCCCTCCCTCACAATCACCATCTGCTCGAGCTTCCCTGCTCGGCATGCTGTCTCACTGCTGCCACCTGCTGCTGCAGGTTTCCGTGACACATATCTCTGCTGGAAACCTGCCGTCCCAGCAGCTGTATATAACCCACGCTGACTACTTGCTGAGTAGCTGCGTAAGTTAGCACTGTGCCATCATGGCTACAACGTTCAATTCCACGAGTGGCAACATTCTCACCGATCTGGGTAACTGCCAGGACAGAGTAATATCCACCATCCGCATGGGACCTTCTCAACCCCAAAGAACAACAAAGAACAATACAGCACAGGAACAGGCCTAATTCTTTACATCCTGTCTGTGCCATTCACAATCTTATAAACTTCTATCAGGTCACCTCTTAACTTCCTGCATTCCAACCTTTCTTCATAACTAAACTCCAGGATAGCATGCAACATCATGGTAAACCTTTTCTGTACCCTCTCCAAAGCATCCACATCCTTCTGGTAGTGTGGTGACTATACACAACGACCGAACTAAAGATCTATAAAGCTGCAATGTAACTTGTTTATCCATGTACCCAATGCCCTTTCCAGTGAAGGCAAGCATGCCATTGGCCTTTTTTACTACCTCACCTTCCTACGCCACCTTAGGTGATCTGTGGATCTGCGCACCCAGATCCCTCTGCATATCAATATTCCTAAGGTTTCTGCCATTCACTATATAATTTCCACCTGTACTTGACCTTCCAAAATGCATCACCTCACATTTGTCTGGATTAAGATCCATCTGCCATTTTGCTGCCCATGCCTCCAACTGATCTATATCCTGCTGTATCATCTTGTAAACCTCCTCACTATCCGCAACTCCACCAATCGTTGTATTAGCTGCAAATTTACTAATTAGACCGGTTACATTTTTCTCCAAATCAAACTACAAACAGCAGAGGTCCCAGCACTGACCCTTGTGGAACATCATTAGTCTCCTGTCTGTGTTGAAAACTCCAAGAGATTCAGGCTCTTTGTCAGATCACTTTGAGGTCTAGGTTAGTCAGGGCTCTAGGGTGATTGATGATTGATGGCCCTTGTTGTTTTTGACCCAGTCTTTTGGAGCAGGAGAAGGTCTCCCCAGAATCCTTGCACCCCCTGGATCCAGATCACACAGGTCACTCTAACATTCCTCATTTGTAAACAACTCCATTTCATTCAATCCCTCTTGCACCAATATGCTTCTGCAAAACCACTCAGTGAGCTGTCTGCACCAGACTCCTGGCCTTTAGCTACTCCCCTCCCTTTGTGAACCATTTTCAGAGACTGCTTCTAGCTATAAGTTCAACAACATTGGTGTGGCCTCCTATTAACATGAGATTTGAACACATGGACAGCCTAAAGATCATGAAGCAGAGATTTTTTAAAAAAAATTTACTGGCGTGAGATAGTTACGAATGTAAAAAGAAATGAAGGTTGAACAAGGAAGTTGATGAGACTGTGGGGTTGAAAGTCCCATATACTCTGTATTTTGTATCAGCATCTAATATTCCACAACTGAGAGGCATACCTTGATGTTGAATGGAAGGTAAGTCCTGTCCAACTTGCCATCAGTCAATGTTTTTATTCTCAGCGGTTGTCTCTCAGTCTTTCGGACACCTGGTTTAACCACGTGTAATGTTCAGTGACCCACACATTGACTTGACCATCGTCATCAGAAGGTAGGGGGAGCCTGGGGAGAACTGGGTCTCATCTGAAGTAGAGTTGATATGGAGAATAACCTGTGGATGAATATGGAATGCTAACACAAACATAAACCAAATCCAGGAGGTACTCAGGCAGCAATGTCAGGAGGCAATGTGAACAGATGGTCATGAGGAGGAGAGTTGAATTGTTTCTGTCCACTACCCTGTTATAGGGGGCATTGGGTCTGTTGGTAAAGCCAAAGACTTTGCAAAGGTCACTGTAGATTCATACTCTTTACGTCATGCCCCTGATCACTATGAATCCTACATGGGACACTGAAATGGACAAATCACTCACAAACTAACCCTTTGGCTTTGGTTAAGACGTTTTGCTCATGGGTGGGAATGCCATGAAGTTTTAGATTAGATTATATTACTTACAGTGTGGAAACAGGCCCTTCGGCCCAACAAGTCCACACCGCCCCACCGAAGCGCAACCCACCCATGCCCCTACATTTACCCCTCACCTAACACTACAGGCAATTTAGCATGACCAATTCACCTGACCTGCACATCTTTGTGACTGTGGGAGGAAACCGGAGCACCCGGAGGAAACCCACGCAGACACGGGGAGAACGTGCAAACTCCACACAGTCAGTCGCCTCTCCATGAAGACCTCTCCATGAGGATGGGAACTTGTCCAACTATCGAGGCCAAGCGCCACCAAATTCTTTTGAAAAACCTCTGGGGTGAAGTAACTTCCCTGTTTTGGCCCAAGTACACCTTTCCCTCAAATTCAACAGCGCTCATCAAGATCAGCAGGTATCCTGGACTAGGAGCTGCACTCTTTGGTCAAGTCAGTCACCTTTCCCAAAACTTGGTGTCTTGGTTGGTCATGACCTGCTTCCAACATTTGACACTTGAGGCTGTTTGGGAAGATATGTTGCTTCACCACTGTCTCCTTGTCACAAACCAGTCAATAGAGACTCCATCCTCCTCCCTAACCTTCTTCCAGCACCTCAACAGTTTCCATGTTGGTTTGGACTCCCTCCTCAGGTAGCATTGACTTTCTATTCTACTGATGCTTGCAAGAGTCGACTGGAGCTGTTTGAGTCATTCCTGAAGAAGGGCTTATGCCTGAAACATCGATTCTCCTTGCTCCTTGGATGCTGCCTGACCTGCTGCGCTTTTCCAGCAACACATTTTTCAGCTCTGATCTCCAGCATCTGCAGTCCTCACTTTCGCCTCTCTTGAGATGGATGACAAAGGTGAATCCTTACTGGCTTTCCCTACCCAGATCTTGTTTGAATTTCACTTATAAGTGCATCAGTAAAAATCTACTCCATTGAATCCCTTAATCATTTTTAATACCTTGATTAGTCTGTCAATATCTTAGGATGTCAATCAACTTTAAAATTTTTAAATTGGCCTCAAAAGGCTGCTTGAGGGTCAACTAATCTCTAACGTGTATTAACACCACAGACCGCAAGCAGGAAAAAGAGAAAAATTCTGGATTGATACAAGTCAATGTTCCGATCTGTACTGAATCCAAGAGGTTATTATCAAATTGAACAGGTTATTCAAAAGCAATGATTTCAAACTTCAAGGTAATTTACAACACAGGAATGTGATCAACATAAACTCCCTCTGTTTATTTAAAAAAGCACTTTTAACTTGTAGGAAGTCACATGGTGAGGTCGGCAGATTGTCATTTTCACAAAGAGCTAGAATCTGTCTTACAATCAGAGACCTATCAAAGTCATCAAAATAGCTTCAATTAATTTAAACAGTCGGGCTAATTAATCACAATGTCTCATTAGTGGATATTCCAACAGAGCTGAGGACCCCAACAATCTGTTCCAATTTCAAATCATCTAAGATGGTTAAAAATTTGATCACGAGTGACATCACAAACTGTGAGGAAACTTTTGCTTCACAAGATCCCAACTTCAAAATTAAAACATCTAAGGAAATGTAGGCGTTCCATAAGGGAGATGGAAATCAAAAGCCACAGACTTAGCTAACCACACTTTGTATCAATACATCACATTCATCTGTATTTAATCTTTGTGTCATTTGGGTTGGACATTAAATTTAATCTAGCATAAGTATGTAAGGTTTATTTTCTGTGATCCATTCATGGGATGTGGCTATGCAAGTAGTTAATTTACCATTCTGAATTGCCCAGTCTCCATTACATAAGATTTTTATTCCAGAATTTTATTAAATTAAAAGGTGAGAGCCAAGGTGAGAAGCCAGCTTATGTACCCAGGACATTAGCTTGTGATTCTGGATTACAAGTTTGGTGACATCACCACCGAACCCCCATCTCCCCCATATGAATAACTTTCTTTGTTTTAAAACTCAATAAAGTTTGCTGCTGGAGTTGTTCAATTAACTCACACCCTCCAAAGGTATGAAAACATGCATGTCTTACAGACAAATACACTCTCCACAGACAGTGAGGGGAAACATATGTCCATCACAAAACTCAGTGAAATTATGTTAACTCACCTCATGAATTCAGCTATTACACACTGGAAACATTTTGGTGAAACTTCACTGGGTCCTGTCCTATGCCCACCTTTCTGCATTGTATGTAAACATTCTTTACTGAGACACCTGGAGACATGTGCCTTTATCAAGAGTCTCAAATGATGCAAAAGATGGAGAAGCCTGTTGTTTAGTAACTTACACCATTAATGATGTCACAGCAGTCACTTTTTATTTGGCACTACTAAAATACATAAGGGAATTATCATAACGCCAACTCTTTTGCTGCATGTAAGCCAATGTTTACCCCACTGCCACTCAATCTGATCATTTATTGTCTCAGTGACCTGGCAGCATCCCCACTAATTGTCTGAGCAAGGAGTTTGTGTCGAAATGTTTGCAGCATTTGCCAGTTAGCAAAGCCAATTTTGTGGAAATTGATTTCCAAGAGAGCAGGAACTCAGAGTTTCAGTGTTGGAAATGAGAGGATTCAATGCTAGGTTTGGAAAGCTGTTGCATTAGTATGCTTACATGGTGACACCTTCACCTCTGAGTAAGAAGGCTGTGGGGTCAAGTGTTACTTCACTGTCAGAAATCTAGGACACAGAGCACAGAGCTATGACTACACAAATAGAGCTTCAGGAGAAGCAATGTTGGGCTGAATGACATTTTTCAAATGAAGAGCTAGACAAGTATCCACCATAAGACATGATTTAAGTTGCGGTGTGGATAGAGATGGCCGAACCTCACAAGGTTTAAAGGAATCTGAACTAAGCAGTGTCTTTCATGATCACGAATGAGTCAGAATGCCTTACTAGCAATTAATTACTTTTGGACTGTTGTCACCATTGTTCTGTTAGTGGTGACCCAGTGACATTTTTGTTGTTTCTAAAGTCAGGTGAACAAAACCAGCTCTGAATTTGCTGCTGAGCTTATTCAACATGGTAGTGTCTCTAGCCTGCAAACAGTTGGGCTCCTAGTTTATATTCCACTTACTGTCACACATTATACTCTTTCTAGATAATAACCCTGTCCCAGATTCTATGATGAGAAGAGGTGAAGGAGCCATGGCCACTAACAGATAGCAGAACTCCACATTTTATCTGTCAGTGCACTGACATCCAATGATATTGAACACAAGTAAAGATCCATTCTTGCCGATAAATGAGAGTAAGATCCATCCAGATTGCCACTCGAGGCTGTATCTGGATGGTATGGCAAATTGACCCAAACAAAATGAAGGGTGAGACAGTGTGTAATTGGGTGATTATCATGGTGGTTTGATAATGACCAATGGAAGGTAAAGTCTTCTCATCTTTCAAGTTCAGACCTCATTTACTTGCCCTCTCTCTCTGTCTCTGCAATTCTACAAACACTTAGTACTACATTATGAGTCACCACTTAAGTAGCATTTTGTTTAAAATAACTCTTTTTAGTGGCTCTGGTCAATGATTTCAGTATGAGCAATATTACAGATGTTATTACTTTATAAACTGCAAAACCCATCATCATGCAATCAAATGTCATTGCTGGTAAAAACACACGCTGACAGGGCAATTAAAGCTCCTGTCAGTCATATCTTATAGCTACAGCACATGATCTGTATCCAGCATCTGTGCTATAAATGGTCCTCTGGGAGATTCTATTTCCAGCCAAGCAGTAAGGTCACTTCTCTGATTTATAGTTTGTTTGCTGTGGTGTTGCTTCATTCCCGAATCAGTGTTGCATCTTCTCTGCCTGCTGATTGTGACCCAGGTACGGCAGAAGGTGCTAGAAGGAAACCAGACAAAAACACAGTGGCCAGTGACTTGGGTTCAATTCCAGCCTCGGGCGACTGTCTGTGTGGAGTTTGCACATTTCCCCCGTGTCTGCATGGGTTTCTTCCAACAAAGATCAAAGATGTGCAGGTTAGGTGGATTGGCCATGCTAAATTGCCCATAGTGTCTGGGGATGTACAGGCTAGGCCAATTAGCCATGGGAAATATAGGGTTAGGGTAGTGGGATGGAGCTGCGTGGGTTGCCCTTTGGACGATCAGTGTGGACTTGAGGAGCTGAATGACCTGCATTGTAGGGATTCTATGAGCAACAAACTGAATGGAGAAGTTCCCAGTTTATTGGAGCATAAGAGCAGGGGTTTAACCTCTTCCGGATTGTTTCATTATTCAATGCTTTCATGGCTGACCTGTGACTGAATTTTGTTGCTGAATATTTCTCAGTATTGGAGAAATATTGATTAATTTCAGTTTTACAGTTAGCATTTGATTAAACATCAATTGCCTGTTATGGAAGAGAGTTCCAAACATCCACATTCCTGAAGAAGTGTTCCTTGACTTCACTCCTGACAGGTCTGGTTCTACGTTTAGATTATACTTCCTAATTCTAGATTCTTCAACCAGTAAAGATAATTTCTCGTCTATCCACCAAATCTGTTCCACTTCAAACAAATCATCCCTTAATTTTCTAAAGTCCAGGTAGTTTGTGGAATCAATCCTCATCGTTTAACCTTGATTTTCTGACCTCATTGTGGTAAATATACTCCCTCCAGTAGCACTTAATTCATTTCTTTACCAGGTCAACATTCACACAATCAGTGGCAAGTGGAGTCTGATTGGTAGAGGCATTATCTTGGAGAATACAGCAGTTAATGATGACTGACAATTAACTGCCAAGCCTTGTTTAAATTTTAAATGGGATAGGCTGATTTTAGTCAAGAATACACCCTAAAAATTAATTAGAAAATATCTGTCACTTACTTTGTTGAGTTAGAACAGGTGTAGTATATGCATGTGTATTTTTCTAACTACAAAGAACAGGCCCTATATTTTTATGTACATCTGGCTTCCAGGGTGAGGAAACGTGCCATGTTGAAAGCCTGACTCAGAATCCTAACTTGGTTGCCAATAAAATTCTACCTGCACTCAGAATTATTCCACAATGCAAAACTTGGTAGTTAGCTATCAGTCATTGTTAACTGGTGCATTTTCCATCGTGACATCTTTAAAAATTAAGCTGATTTGTGAACCAAACAGCACTCTCTTCTCAAACACTATAGATATTAGAATCCCTACAGTGTGGAATCAGGCCATTCAGTCCATACTGGCCATCCAAAGAGCATCCTAAACAGATCTATCGCCCTTATCCTGCCCTATAGCCTTACATTCCCCATGGACAATCCACCCAACCTGCACATCTTTGGTCTGTAGAAGGAAACACGAGCACCCAGAGGAGACCCACACTGATCCAGGGATAGTGTGCTAACTCCACACAGACAGTCGCTCGGGGCTGGAATCAAACCCAGGTCCCTGGTGCTGTGAGGCAGAAGTGCTAACCACTGAGCCACCTGTGATAATGCTGTCACTTTAAAAAAGGTTACTTTGTCCTTGGTGTTTTTGAAGAGAGGTTGTAAAGACAGGTGCTGAAATGTCTAGTTGAACAATGGAACGGGTGTGGCCAGTTCTCCCAGTTCCGGCTTTTTCTACTTTATTTTTAGCTGTAGAGGCATATGATGTGAGAGCCCAGGGGAGATGCAAGCTTCAGTAAAGGATCCTTCTGATTTTCTCTGAAATCTCTCTCTCTGGATGTTGTTCCCTCCTGCCTGTAAAAATCGGTGTTTGAATTGACCTTTTTGCCAAGGGGTGTGTTTATAGGATGTTACTGGACTGGAACAGTTAATTAGTGATAATTATTGCAACAGGTCGGTTAAGTTTTACTATAGTTAAGTTATTCTAAATTGCACTTTATTTTGTTCATGTTTCAACTGTGGTGTGTAAATAAATTCTGTTTTGCTTAAAGCTGGGTGGTTTGGCCAGCTGTGTCACATCTGGAATATCCACCTCCCATCTGTCTTTAAAATAAGAAAAAGGCAGGGTCCAGGCTACCTTCTCCAGCAAAATAATCAATGCTCACACAAATATTCAAGTTCTGTACAAGTAACTGACTGCCCAATAAATATGGTAAATGGAACTTCTCTTTTATAAAACCATGCCTGATAAAACTCTGCCTTCCTAAATGCATTGTTTAAGATTTCCTTAATAATAAATTCTAGCTCTTTTCTAATGACTGATGTCAGGCTAATTAGTTTTTTTTAATCTCCTTTCGTTCTTAAATTGTGGTGTTACATTTTCAAACATGCAATCTGCTGGGACAGCTGCCCAGTGTGGGAAATTTGAGAAGATAACGGGCAGGATCTTGCAGGGGTCTGAACTATGAGGGACCAAGGCAATACGTGCCATACTAGACATTAACCTGGTAAAGAAATTAATTGAGTTTCGTTGGAGGTAGTTTTACGTGTATTTGCCACAGTGAGATCAGAAATCCAAAGGTTAAATGAGATTACACAAATCAGGGTTGTATTCTTTAGCTGCAAGTAGATAAAGGCCCATTTCACTCCATCCTTTATGTGTTTTACAAACTGCATAGCGAGATTCTCATTTGAATGTGGTAAGTTATTATTGCAGTCTATACATGCTGTTTAGCACAAAGCCAGGAAGATTGTCCTAGTTACCAGCAGGTCTCAGTTAAATCAAGGGGATAGCCTCCTCTCAAGGGGGCCCAGTCAAGGGCAGCTCTGATCCCAAACCAGACTGTGCTCAGGATAATCCCAACATACGGGATGAGGAGCTGTAAAACAGGATGCCCACCACCCATCCTGACTCTTTCTGCCTAATGTTCCTCCTGGAGTGGGAGAGGGGTGGGTATTACATGAGACAAAAGTGGGTAACACAGTTATTACTGTTGCTGCAGCTGGGAATGTGTAGGAAGAGTGCCTGGGAAGTGCAGAGAACATGCCGTGTTAGTGGTTGGGGTGGATGTGAAAGAGTGGAGTAGATGTTGCAGGTAATACTGAGAGTGGTAGAGAATGTATCTTGGTGGGAGGTGGCTACAGTAGCAGAGACAGACTGAGTGTGAGGTATCAGAGGAATGATGGAGGAACTTTCATAGGTGGAGTAGAGAAGGACTTTGAGCTTCTTCCTTATGCTAACCTTAGACAGCTAACCTTAGACCAGGCTGGGATGGTCAGGTCTCATGGTCTCTACTCCTAATCACAGGGGGTACAGACGGGGAAGTCTTGTATCCTCACCACCCTGCCCAGCAGAACCTTCAGGCATGGTTGCACGGGACATCAGTGCATTCTGAAATATTGGCTGAGGTGTTAGCTGTACCAGGAAAGGTGCATGGTAATCTGGAGTGGACATTGGACGTGGGAGATGCCATTGAGAGATGGTGGGTAATTAATGAGGCAAGTTTGTTACAGTAAGGTGAGAGGTCTTGCTGAGCATTATGGTGACAATACACACAATACAAATTGAATTTAGCCCAAGGAAAGGTAATGTTCAGCCCAATACCTCTGCATCTATTTCTGTCAGACCATGGGATTTACACAATCAAGTCCTGGGGATGTGTTATGTTTGTAGCATGTGAAGTTCACCTGATGAAGGAGCAGCGCTCTGAAAGCTTGTGATTTCAAATAAACCTGCTGGACTATAATCTGGTGTCATGTGATTTTTGATTTTATTAACCTCTAGGTTACTCGGCATATCTGGAATCTTGCTGAAAATGTGTTGCTGGTAAAGCACAGCAGGTCAGGCAGCATCCAAGGAACAGGAGAATCGACGTTTCGGGCATAAGCCCTTCATCAGATTCCTGATGAAGGGCTTATGCCCGAAACGTCGATTCTCCTGTTCCTTAGATGCTGCCTGACCTTCTGTGCTTTACCAGCAACACATTTTCAGCTCTGATCTCCAGCATCTGCAGACCTCACTTTCTCCATATCTGGAATCTTCAACTGTGCAAATAAACACAAAATATTTGTTCAATGTCTCTGCCATATCTTCATTCCAATGATAATTTCTTTCTAAAGAAATGAAGTTTACTTTAGCTACTCTCTTCCTTTTTATACTTGTGTACTTGACAAAGATCATGCAATCTGCTTTCATATTCCCTGCCAGCTCACACTCATGATCAATTATCTTCCTCTTTAAACCAACTCCATTAGTAATTTGGAGGCTTTCTGAAATAGTCCCAGTCTCAGGTTTGCTATTATTTTTTACAACTTTATAATCCTTTTCTTTTAATCTAACACTTTTCTATTCCCACTGTTTAAAACCAGGCTGAGAAAGGAAATTCACAATAAGAATAATATTTACATAACTATTTTGGGACAAATAATAGAAGAGATGCATATAAGTGTATGTGTAATATAAAGCCAAGAAGAAAAAATGACTCTGGAGTTCAGACACTATGATGCGTTTGTACAGGACATTGGTGAGGCCTCTTCTGGAATACTGTGTCCAGGTCTGGTCACCCTGTTACAGAAAGGATATTATTAAAGTGGAGAGGGTTCAGAAAAAAGTAACCAGATGTTGCTGGGAATGGAAGGTTTGAGATATGAACATAAACTGGGAAGGTTGGGACTTTTTTCACTGGAGCGTAGGAGTTTGAGGGGTGACCTTATTGAAGTTTACAACATCATGAGAGGCATTGATAAGGTGAATAGCAAAGGTCTTTTCCCTAGAATGGGGGGAGTTCAAAACTAGGGAGCAAATTTTTAAGGTGAGAGGAGAAAGATTTTAAAAAGACATAAGGAATAACATTTTGACACAGAAAGTAGCTCATATGTGGAATGAACTGTCAGAGAAAGAGGTGGATGTGGGTACAGTTACAGTGTTTAGGGGACACTTGGATCAGTTCATGAATTGGAAAGGTTTGGAGAGATATGGGCCAAACACAGGCAGATGAGACGTTTAGTTTGGGAACATGATCAGCTTGGGTTGGTTGAACCGAAGGCTCTGCTTCCATGATATATGACTCTATGACTTGTATCTGTACACCAAAAATCCTCATGGTGTTACAATTGAACTGAATGTAACATGACTAAGTTAAGGAATGTGTGATTTTACAGAAGGCTATACTTCCCAAATTCAAAGAATCTCAAGAGACAACCAATGGGAAGCAGAGCAGCAGTTCCAGTGAGTGAATCCATGAAAAAGCATGTCACCCAGATCAGACCATCAGAAAGATTCTAAACAAATATTTGAATCAGTTGGGAATTCCATTCTATCTGGTCATTCAGAAACTGTTCTTCAATGTTGGGAAACAGCTAGCATTTTCCTGGTTGTTAATTCCTCATGGCCCGTTGATCTGAGTGATCATTGACCACTTGCTCGTACATTGATAGTTATGAAATGTTCCAAGTTGACAGTATCCAAGCATTTTGAGATCTACTGGTTCCCTTTATTGGTAATTTGAGGTTTGCCTATTAATATGATCTGGTTATGGATAAGGCTGCCCTGACCTAATTGCGTTTGATTGACCACCCCATGGATAGGTTAGGCAAATATGTGCATGTAATGTCCATTGATTTCTCTTCAGCTTCAATCATTCAAGATTATTGAGAAATTGAAAAGCCTTGATGTGATTCCTTCTTTCCTCATGTAGATCAATGATTTCCATCACAGTGGGAAACAATGGCTGTTTTATGTAGAGGATTTATGCAGAGCTGAAAATGTGTTGCTGGAAAAGCGCAGCAGGTCAGGCAGCATCCAAGGAGCAGGAGAATCGATGTTTTGGGCATGAGCCCTTCTTCCAGCAACTCATTTTCAGCTCTGATCTCCAGCATCTGCAGTCCTCACTTTCTCCTCGAAGATTTATGCAGAGCCCATTTAAAGATCAGCTCTGCACCAGAGATTATCCAAGACGTCCTGGAAGGGAAACTGACAGAGGAAACAGGGGGATATTCTCCACTAGTTGGAATCATACCTGACACATAGGAAGATGGTTGTGGTTGTTGGAGGTCAGTCATCTCAGCTCCAAGACATCTCTGCAGGAATTCATCAGGGCAATACCCCTTGGCCCAACCATCTTCAGCTGCTTCAACAACCTTCCCTATATCACAATCAGAGATAGGATGTTCACTGATTATCACATAGTGCCCAGTACCAATCATGACTTCTCAGATACTCCAAGTAGTTACAAATGCAGCAAGACAGGGACAAGTAGAGTCATACAGCCATAGAGATGTACAGCATGGAAACAGACCCTTCAGTCCAACCCGTCCATGCCGACCAGATATCCTAACCCAATCTAGTCCCACCTGCCAGCACCCGGCCCATATCCCTCCAAACCCTTCCTATTCATATACCTATTCAAATGCCTCTTAAATGTTGCAATTGTACCAGCCTCCACCACTTCCTCTGGCAGCTCATTCCATACATGTACCACCCTCTGCGTGAAAAAGCTGCCCCTTAGTTCTCTTTTATATCTTTCCCCTCTCACCCTAAACCTATGCCTTCTAGTTCTGCACTCCCCGACCCCAGGGAAAAGACTTTGTCTATTTACTCTATCTATTAATCTCATAATTTTGTAATCTCAAAATTTCATAATTTTGTAAACCTCTATAAGGTCTCCCCTCAGCCTCCAACGCTCCAGGGAAGACAGCCCCAGTCTGTTCAGCCTCTCCCTATAGCTCAAATCCTCCAACCATGGCAACATCCTTGTAAATCTTTTCTGAACCCTTTCAAGTTTCACAACATCTTTCTGACAGGAAGGAGACCAGAATTGCACGCAATATTCCAACAGTGGCCTAACCAATGTCCTGTACAGCCGCAACATGACCTCCCAACTCCTGGACTCAATACTCTGACCTATAAAAGAAAGTATACCAAACACCTTCTTCACTATCCTATCTACCTGCGACTCCACTTTCAAGGAGCTATGAACCTGCACTCCAAGGTCTCTTTGTTCAGCAACACTCCCTAGGACCTTACCATTAAGTGCATAAGTCCTGCTAAGATTTGCTTTCCAAAATACAGCACCTCGCATTTATCTGAATTAAACTCCATCT
>NC_057742.1:42566324-42567782 GCF_004010195.1 Chiloscyllium plagiosum
AATCAGTCCTTGCCTTTCCAAATACATGTACATCCTGTCCCTCAGGATTCCCTCCAACAACTTACCCACCACCGAGGTCAGGCTCACCGGTCTATAGTTCCCTGGCTTGTCCTTACCGCCCTTCTTAAACTGTGGCACCACGTTAGCCAACCTCCAGTCTTCCGGCACCTCACCTGTGACTATCGATGATACAAATATCTCAGCAAGAGCCCAGCAATCACGTCTCTAGCTTCCCACAGAGTTCTCGGGTACACCTGATCAGGTCCTGGGGATTTAACCGTTTCAAGACATCCAGGACTTCCTCCTCTGTAATATGGACATTTTGCAAGATGTCACCATCTATTTCCCTACAGTCTATATCTTCCATATCCTTTTCCACAGTAAATACTGATGCAAAATATTCATTTAGTATCTCCCCCATTTTCTGTGGCTCCACAAAAAGGCCGCATTGCTGATCTTTGAGGGGTCCTATTCTCTCCCTAGTTACCCTTTTGTCCTTAATATATTTGTAAAACCCTTTAGAACCTCCTTAATTCTATTTGCCAACGCTATCTCATGTCCCCGTTTTGCCCTCCTGATTTCCCTCTTAAGTATACTCCTACTGCCTTTATACTCTTCTAAGGATTCACTCGATCTATCCTGTCAATACCTGACATATGCTTCCTTCTTTTCCTGAACCAAACCCTCAATTTCTTTAGTCATCCAGCATTCCCTATACCTACCAGCCTTCCCTTTCACCCTAACAGGAATATACTTTCTCTGGATTCTTGTTATCTCATTTCTGAAGGCTTCCCATTTTCCAGCCGTCCCTTTACCTGCGAACATCTGCCTTCAATCAGCTTGTGAAAGTTCTTGCCTAATACCGTCAACATTGGCCTTTCTCCAATCTAGAACTTCAACTTTTAGATCTGGTCTAACCTTTTCCATCACTATTTTAAATCTAATAGAATTACGGTCGCTGGCCCCAAAGTGCTCCCCCACTGACACCTCAGTCACCTGCCCTGCCTTATTTCCCAAGAGTAGGTCACGTTTTGCACCTTCTCTAGTAGGTACATCCACATACCGAATCAGAAAATTGTCTTGTACTCACTTGACAAATTCCTTTTCATCTAAACATTAACACTATGGCAGTCCCAGTCGATGTTTGAAAAGTTAAAATCCCCTACCATAATCACCCTATTATTCTTACAGATAGCTGAGATCTCCTTACAAGATTGTTTCTCAATTTCCCTCTGACTATTGGGGGGTCTATAATACAATCCCAATAAGGTGATCATCTCTTTCTTATTTCTCAGTTCCACCCAAATAACTTCCCTGGAAGTATTTTCAGGAATATCCTCCTTCAGCACAGCTCTAATGCTATCCCTTATCAAAAATGCCACTCCTCCTCCTCTCTTGCCTCCCTTTCTATCCTTCCTGTAGCATTTGTATCCTGGAACATTAAGCTGCCAGTCCTGC
>NC_057742.1:42567949-42592226 GCF_004010195.1 Chiloscyllium plagiosum
CCCTTCCTATGTCGTTGATTCCAATGTGGACAATGACCTCTTGCTGGCCCCTCTCCCCCGTGAGAACATTCTGCACCCTCTCTGAGACATCCTTGATCCTGGCACCAGGGAAACAACACACCATTCTGCTTTTTCGCTGCTGGCCACAGAAACGTCTGTCTGTACCTCGGACTAGAGAATCCTCGAACACAATTGATCTCTTGGAACCCGACGTACCCCTCGTTGCATTAGAGCCAGTCTCAATACCAGAAACTTGGCTGTTCATGCTACGTTCCCCTGAGCATCCATCACCCCCTACATTTTCCAAAATAGCACATCTGTTTGAAATGGGTATATCCACAAAAGACTCCTGCACTAGCTGCCTCCCCCTCTTACCCTTCCTGGAGTTAACCCATCTATGTGACTGTATCTGAGACTTTCCCTCCTTCCTATAACTGCCATCCATCACATACTGTTGCTGTTGCAAATTCCTCATTGCTTCTAACTGTCTCTCTAACTGATCCACTCGATCTGATAAGATTCGCATCCAACAGCATTTATGGCAGATATAATCCACAGTAACCCTTAAATTCTCTTTAAACTCCCACATCTGACAAGAAGTACATATCACTCTACCAAAGGCCATTTTTGCTTCTTCACAATCGACAGACCCAGAAAATAACACCGTCTTATTCCTCTACAAACACAGCCACAGGTTAAATTAATAGCTATGGCTTATATTTTAAGTTTAATCAAGAGACCTATCTCCAAAGGCATATAATCAAGAAAGAATCCACTGTACTACCTACTGCAGCCTTTCTCTTGGACAGACTTAAAACAACAATGAACTTATCTGATTCGGTGCTGTGAACTTCGCCCAACAGTTCTTCCTAAATTAGTTGTGAATTTCACTGTTTTCCCAGATGTACTCCGATGTCCAGCGATACACGAATTCAAACAGCAAAGGCTGTGGTCAGTTTCTTTCTCTCTCTCTCTCTCTCTCCCCTGCACTGACCTCACCATGTGCTTCCTTTGTCTGTTCTTCTCCCTTTTAAAACTGCTGTTGTTTTGACTTTTTTTTCCAAAGTTCCAAAACAATGAAACAGTATATAAAACAGCAATTGCTGCTTCTGGAATTCGAGGAAATCACCTCCAGCTCCTAAAATATCTCAAAAAAGGAGCAGCTGTTACAGCCAGAAAATTTTCCCATCCTCCATCTTGGATTACCCAGAATCCTTTAGAATGTGGCTTGTATCGTTCGAGCCATACAATGCCATGCCATGACCACCTCCAATAAGAGGCTATCTAACCATCTCCCCTTGACATTTAAAGGTGTTACCATCACTGAATCCCCCACTATCAACATCTTTGGAGTTACAATTGGCCAGAACCTGGGCTTACCATATAAACATAATGACTGCAAGAGCTCACCAGATGCTGGGAAAACTGTAATTCAGCTCTTGACCATCCCCAAACCCTGCCCATCATCTACAAGGCACAAGTCAGGAGTGTGATGGAATGCTCCCCATTTGCCTTGGTGGCGGCAGCTCCAACAACACTCAAGATGTTCGACACCATCCAGGACAAAGCAACCCGTTTGACTGTCATCACATCAATAAATATTCAATCCCTCCACCACCAACACTCAGTAGCAGCAGTGTGTACTATCTACAAGATACACCACAGAAATTCACCAAAGATCCTCAGACAGCACCTTTCAAACTCACAGCCACTTCTAAAAGAAAGTGAGGTCTGCAGATGCTGGAGATCAGAGCTGAAAATGTGTTGCTGGAAAAGCGCAGCAGGTCAGGCAGCATCAAAGGAACAGGAGAATCAACGTTTCGGGCATGAGCCCTTCTTCAGGAAAGGTTCCTGAAGAAGGGCTCATGCCCGAAACGTCGATTCTCCTGCTCCTTGGATGCTGCCTGACCTGCTGCGCTTTTCCAGCAACACATTTTCAGCTCACAGCCACTTCTGTCAGGGAGGACAAGGGCAGCAGATACTTGGAAACCCCAGCACCTGCATGTTCCCCTCCAAGCCATTCACCATCCTGACTTCGAAATATATTGTCGTTACTTCACTATTACTGGGTTAAAATCCTGGCAATGCCCACCTGACAGTATTATGGGTCTGCACATGGTTTGCAGGTAGACTGCAGCAGTTCGCCATCACCTTCTCAAGTCAAAAGGTGTGGCACTGGTAAAGCACAGCCAGTCAGGCAGCATCCGAGGAGCCGAACAGTTGACATTTCGAGCATAAGCTCTTATTCATCGACAGTTCTCACTTTCTCCAATCACCTCCTCAAGGTGCAACTAAGGATGGGTGATAAATGCTGGCCCAGCCAGTGACACCCACATGCCACAAAAAATCAATAAAACTTAGAATTGGATGCCATCCTAGCGTGTAGCAAAGCAAAGAAGGACCATTCCAGAGTTTCAGAATGTTATTAAAGGCACCATATAATGCAAGCTTTCCACAAAATGAGAACGTCTAGTTCTCTGCAAAATATCATCTAAAAACAAGGCACCTTGAAGAAAGATAAAATCCATGGGTGAGTGTCCTGTACTGACATGTGTGAATGATGCCCAATAGCTCTTACACCCAGTAAATCAAGTGGGAATATAGTGGCTCAGTGGTTTGCACTTCTGCCTCACAGCACAAGGGACCCCAGTTTGATTCCAGCCTCAGGTGATTGTCTGTGTGGAGTTTGCATGTTCTCCCCGTGTCCACATGGGTTTCCTCCCACAGTCCAAAGATGTGTAGGTTAGGTGAATTGGCCATGTTAACTTGCCTATAGCGTTCAGGGATGTGTAAGTTAGGTGCATTAGTCAGTGGTAAATGTAGAGTAATGGGGTAGGGGAATGGGTCTGGGTGGGTTACTCTCAGGAGGGTCAGTGTGGACTTGTTGGGCTGAATAACCTGTTTACACACTGTAGGGAATCTATAAAGCTTTTGAAAAAAGGCCAGCAATGGCATTCAAGTCAGGAATAGACTGCGGCCTCTCAAATGATTAGGCAAAGTTGCATTCTACAAATGTTGTAGCACATTACAATTCTGGTTTATTCACTATAGTGGCCAAAGATGCATCACCACATGACTGGAGAATTCTTTATTTAAGCACAAACTAACAGAAATTGAAAAAATGTCTGATTTCCATTGAGAGTTTTGTCAGAGAACAAACAGATATACATTACCATAGAGAAGGAAACACAAACAGTTATGTGGGAGTATAAAAAGTTCACAAACTACGTCACGGAACTAAACTTCCAAGTCAAAACAGACTCAGGCCTTTGGTAACATGATTAGGATCACAGGAAATCTCAAGAATGCTTCTAATATCACAAAGATTCAAACCTAGGCTGATGAGATAGATTAAAGAGCGGATTAAATGTTTGCAAGGAAGGCACAAGTAACATTGAACACCCTCTTGAGGGCAATTGTAGATGGAGCAGAAAAGAAAATCTCAGTCTTCTGGAAGAAATTGAGTTTTATTCTATGTCAAAAAAAACCAAGACTTTATAAACTATGGAAAGAATATTCATAAATTTGTGTAGCTCAAAATTCTGACAAGGAGGGCACAACTCCATCTGTAAGGATTGTCAGTATATAGTCCAACACATCAAGGGATGAAGAGGTAGTAGGGTCAAGAACAACACTGGACAATAATGGACAATTAATTTGTGTGTGGCTATAGAATGAATACATGGAAGTCAATGCAAAAAGTCAATGCAAGGGTAAATTTAGATATTACAAAGTGCAAATCAGGAGCTCAACAGTCAGTGCAGTGGTACACACAGGATGATCTTTCATTGTGCCAAACATGCATCATACAAGAGCCTTCAGAACCAATGAATTCATCAAGATTTCTGGGAAGCAAATAAGAAAGGCTAGTTTGGTTTTCGATGGAAGATGGGAAGATGGAAGATGGAAGATCCATCTTTCAAGAAGGATTGCAGTAACAAGCCTTCACTCAACCATAGCAGACTCAGTGGTCAGAACACTGGAACAAATCTTTGTGATGCATGGTTTCTAGGAAGGATTCGTTATAAGAATGGATTTCAGTTTGTGAATGAAGACTTCAGGAAGCTCTATCCACAGTCAAATCAATATTTTGAAAGTGCAGTGAAAACAGTGTGCTCATTGATGCTTAAGAATTGAGACCAGGAATGAGCTTGACCCAATTACCACACCATTGAACAATGGCCGCTCACCAGTGAAGTTTTGCCCAGTTGTACAGATGTAGCCAGTTTCGAACACATCTCAGAATAAACACAACCTCTCACGCCCATGAGAAGGAAAAACAACTGGAGAAAAGACACAGCAGTAAGATGCAGTGGTGTAACGGCTCTAGACACAGGGAGGATTGGGACATCCAGTCAGAGTTCTCAAATATCTTAATCTGTGAGATTCAGATGTTGGCGGTGATGACGGTGGGATAGGGGATGCATATGATTGTAATAATGAATGGTAGTAACAATGGTGATGGTAATAATGATGTTACTTTATAAGTACTTGTTGAGGCCATACCTAGAGTACTGTGCCCAGTGTTCTGGTGTCCTATAACTGAGGGAGGATATTCTTGCTATTGAAGGAGTCTAGCAAAGGTTCACCAGATTGATTCTCAAGATGGCAGCACTGACATATGAGGAAAGATTGGATCGACTGGGATTGTACTCACTGGAATTTACAAGAATGAGGGTGGATCTCATAGAAACATATAAAATCCTGATGGGATTGGACAGGCTAGATTCGGGAAGCATGTTCCCAATGTTGGGGAAGTCCAGAACTACACAGTTTAAGAATGAGGGGTAAGCCATTCATGAAATGATAGGAATTTCTTCCATCAGAGAGTAGTGAATCTCTGGAATTCTCTCCCCCACGAAGCTGGACATGATCCTTGCAGCTAAAGGGATCAAGGGATATGGAGAGAAAGTGGGAATGGGATACTGAGATTGGATGATCAGCCATGATCATATTGAATGGTGGGACAGGCACAAAGGACAGAACAGCCTCTTCCTGCACCTATTTTTGACGTTTCTATGTTCTATGTAAGTAAATTGAGGGCATAAGGTAGACAAAGTACAGAGAGTCGTGGGGAGGGATCTGGTAAAATGAGATTCATAAAACTCATGATGGTGAAGCTGATAACATGAGTGTGGCACCAGTTAAGATGAACATGTGAATTGCCCGTCAAGTGCGGGATGTGCAGGTTAGGGTGGTTTGGCCATGTTAAATTGCCTGTAGTGTCCAGGGATGCGCAGGTCAGGGTAGATTGGCCATGCTAAGTTGCCCGTGGTGTCCAGGGATGCGCAGGTCAGGGTAGATTGGCCATGCTAAGTTGCCCCATAGTGTCCAGGGATATGTAGGTGAGGGTGGATTAGCCATGGGAAATTGCCCATTAAATTCAGAGATGTGCAGGTTAGGATGGAATGACCATGCTAAAGTGACCGTAGTATCCAGGGATTTGCAGGTTAGGGTGGATTGTATGGGGGACGGCATACAATTTCACCATATGTTGCTTTAATGGGGAATTAGAACTAAACTGTTGATAAGTCTTTGTGCTTCCAGTTTATCAATGTTATTGTAGATATTCTGTGTTTTACGATGCAGTGGCTTCAATGTTATTGCTATTTCTTTCATGAAGTGTACAGTTTGATACATTAGTGTATGTTAAAATCGCTGTTACCTCCTCTTGCACTCCCTATTTGCTCCAGCCATAACTTTAGATCCTCAGTGAGTGAAGGACGAATAAATATTGACAAGTCAGGATTTGGTGATGCCAATTGGCCTGACGATGAGAGTTTAATCTTAGTGAGAAAGAGCCAAGCTCAGAGTGAACTGTGCCTGGAAAACCGACTGTGAATTAATTCCAGGCACTGAGAGGTGCGTGTCAGTCATGACTTTTATTCTCTGTAAGGTTCTGTTGCTGGCCAGGAGCAGCAGAAGTCACTGGACTGATAAATCAGAATTTGAGTTCAGGCACCACCACAGCTATTTGAGAATTTGGAATTCATTCAAGAAAATGCTAGAAATTTAAAAATAATTGCAAAGGCGCTGTCAAATTGTCAAGAAAATTGATATACTCATGTGCTTCATAGAAGGGAATATACTCCTACAAAGCTACAAACGTCAGACAGTGGACATGTAATTCTGTTTACTTAACAGAAAATCATTCTCCCATCATGCCTGATCCTAGGTCTGGTCAGCAGAATGCCATCATGGTCAAGCAGTGAAAATATGACCAATTGTGCCAAAATGTTTTGTTTTACAGAGGTATAGCAGAGAAATCCTGCCTGGCAGAGCTCAGTCCTGATCACTCAGTCCCCTCTTGAAGGAGCACAAAGTAAATTGTAGAATAAAACACACTGAAGGACTGTACCTTGTTGGTTCAAGAGAGAAAATAAGGGAAAAGGAATGAAAAAGAGAGGGAAAGGTAGAAAGTAAGAGGAGAAGAAAGAATTATAATGAGGAAAGGAAAGAAATAAGGAGAATGATGTAGGAACAGTGGGAGTCACTCATATACAAGATAGTTCCTGCTTTGACAGGGACTGTTCTGCACAAGCAAGCTGCATTATTCAGCAAGACTGCCTCACACATAGAGAGTCTTCATGTGTACAGACAGACTCTCTGGTGTACAGACAGACTCTCTGGTGTACAGACAGACTCTCTGGTGTACAGACAGACTGCACCACAGACAGGCAGATTGCAGGCATACAGGCAAATCTCCCTGGCATTATTTTGCTCACTTTATTTTTTTGACCTCCACACTCACCAATAGCTTAATGATGTAAAATTCCTTTCTTCATCTTCTGAGTTGAAATCTGCTGACCTCATAGCCATCTCAACGTCATTACTTTGGTTTCTCTGCTGTGACTGGTCTGTGTTTCTCTTTGACTTCATCTCCTGTGTTTTGTCACTGCTCCTCAGCTACAGAGTAAATTCTCTGTCCCCAACAGACTGGATAGAATGATAGATAAAACTCCTGATACAATCAAAATCTTTCCCAGAACCGTTCAACCTTCTTCAAATAGCTCAGGGATCCCAAATGTTAATTGAGTAATTTTACTGTTTATTGATATGTCTATGATGTCCTGCTTATCCACAGGTTGTTTATATAGAGATATGTGCTGTTAGTGCTCCATTCTGTGTGAAAGAAAAAATTACATTTGCATTACTCCACAAAAGCTAGAAGTTCAAGATAATTAGGTCCTCGGCCCAACCATTTTCAGCTGCTTCATCAATGACTGTCCCTCCATCATGAGGCCTGAAGTGAGGATACTTTGCTGATGATTGCACAATGTCGAGCATCATTTGCAACTCCTCAAATATTGATTCAGTCCATGCCTAAGGGCAACGAGCCTTGTGTTGAAAAATGGCAAAGTAACACTCACACCACATAAGTGCCAGGCACTGATCATCACCAACAAGAGAGAATCTAACCGCTACCCCTTGACTCCATGAGGCAAATTAGTAAATCAAAAGTTTTGCCATCACTGAAGACCCCACTATCATCATCCTGGCGGTTATCATTGAACAGAAACTCACTGGAGTCTCCACATAAACTCAGTGGCTACAACAGCAGGTCAGTGACGAGTAACTCACCTCCTGACTCCCCAAGGCCTGTCCACCATCTACAAGACACAACTCAGGAGTGTGATGGAATACTTCCCATGTACCTAGATGGGTGCAGCCCCAATAACACTCAAAGTTTGACACCATCCAGGACAAAACAGCCCACTTGATTGGCATCACATCCACAAACATCCACTCCCTCCATCTCCAATGCTCAGTAGCAGCAGTGTGTACTATTTACAAGATGCACTGCAGAAATTCACCAAAGATTCTCTGAAAGCCCCTTGCAAACCCACAAAAACTTCCATCTAGAAGGACAAGGGCACCAGATACAAGGGAACACCGCCACCTGCAAGTTCCCCTCCAAGCCACTCACCATCCATGGTGGCACGGTGGCTCAGTGGTTAGCACTGCTGCCTCACAGCGCCAGGGACCCGGGTTCAATTCCCGCCTCAGGCAACTGACTGTGTGGAGTTTGCACATTCTCCCCGTGTCTGCGTGGGTTTCCTCCGGGTGCTCTGGTTTCCTCCCACAATCCAAAGATGTGCTGGTTAGGTGAATTGGCCATGCTAAATTACCCGTAGTGTTAGGTGCATTAATCTGGGGTAGAGTATAGAGTATAGAGTAGGGGAAATAGATCTAGGTGAGTTGCTCTTCGGAGGGTCGGTATGGACTTGTTGGGCTGAAGGGCCTGTTTCCATACTGTAGGTATGACTTGGAAATATACCACCTTTCCTTCAGCATTGCTGGGTTAAATTCCTGGAATTCCCTCCCTAACAGCTTTGTGGGTCTATCTATAACAAGTGAACTGCAGTGGTTCCAGAAGGCAGCTCACCACCACTACCTTCTCAAGGGGCAACTAGGGACGGACAATAAATACTAGCCCAGACAGTGATCCTCACATCCAACAAGTAAATACAAAACATTACCAGGACTCTACTTCTTGTCACAGTTGTAATGGAGGGAACATATTAGGCAATTTGTACACTGCAGGCCCCCACATACAGCACAAAGATCTGTTAGTGCCAACTGAGGGGTAAGTATTGATCAGGATGTATGGCTAATTGGCTGCTCATATATATAGCTGATCATTGTGACAGGGACAATAACAGCCAGGTGAAAGGTTTGTTTATGGGTGTGTGAATGAGGGGTTAGATTTAATCATGATGCTAATTATATTCGGGTAACCTGCAATCCTACAATGCTAAGGCCCACAGTATAATTCTTGGCTGAGCATCAGAGGACTTTCCGAATTAATTATAATCTTCAGAATGAGCATGGAATAAGGAAAAACAAATGAAAGGCTTTCCTTCAAATGTACAGATAAACACAGAGCTGTGTGCCAAGAATTACTAACCTGGAGCAACATGTACCTTTCCTGAGCTCATGCTATGGGAATTTGGAAAGGTTTTTCAAGGGATCAGTCTTAAAGCCAAAACATGATCGGAAAACTGTTGTAGCAAGGTTTGGACATTTCTAGGGAACTGCAGTCAGTTAATTCAAAACGGAACTGAGTGACAGGGACTAATCTTCATTCATGCATGTGTACTCACTCTGCAATACCCATCTCACCAGTCTCTGCAGAGCAGCAGTATGCCAATAAAAGGAATCAGATGAGGAAAGTGAGACAACAATGTTAAGTGTTGAACAAAGTTTAAAGTATTTTAATTCTGCGTCTCCCTCCCTGCCTGAGGTCTGTGCCCACGGTTTACAGTGAAGCTCAATGGCAGCTTGTGAAACAGTGCCACATCGTTCAACCAAAGATTGTACAAACCTGATTCAACACTGAGCTCAGCACTTCAAGATTTCATAACCACCGTCCCTATTTTATTTTTATTTTAGTTTGGTTCTCAGTGACAGTTGCTGGAGGCGATTTGACAACTCACATTTCCTCTCCTGTACACCATCGTCAGAGAACAATAGAGACTTTACAGCATAGCAAAAGGTCTTTTTTTTTGATTAGATTAGATTAATTACAGAGTGGAAACAGGCCCTTCGGCCCGACAAGTCCACACCGCCCCACCGAAGCACAACCCACCCATACCCCTACATTTACCCCTTACCTAACACTAGGGGCAATTTAGCACGGCCAATTAACCTGACCTGCACATCTTTGACTGTGGGAGGAAACCGGAGCACCCGGAGGAAACCCACGCAGACACGGGGAGAACGTGCAAACTCCACACAGACAGTTGCCTGAGGCGGGAATTGAACCCGGGTCTCTGGCGCTGTGAGGCAGCAGTGCTAACCACTGGGCCACCGTGCCACCCATGGGTCTTCCGGCCCATTGAGTCTGTGTCAGCCCAAGACAAACGGCTAGCTGTTCAAATCCCATTTTCCAGCACTTGGTCCATAGCCTTGTATGTCTTTTCATCACAAGTGCACATCTAAATATTTCTTCAATGTGATGAGGGTTTCTGCCTCTCCAAGCCTTACCGGCAGTGAGTTCCAGATTCCCACACCTTCTGGGTGAGAAAGGTTTTCCTCACATCCCTTCTGAACCTGCAGCCCCTTGCCTTAATTCTATGCCCTTGGTGATTGATCCCTCCCCCAACGGAAAATGTTCCTTCATGGAATGTTATATGTCTCAATTTTTCCCCCTCTTAGTCTCCACTATTCTAAGATGCTCCCCTGGGTCCCCAGTACAGTCTTGTTTTGTTTCATCCCATCATTTCATAGAATGTTACAGTGCAGAGTTAGGCCATTTGGCCCACTGAGTCCAGACTGACCCTCCAAAGGGCATTCCATCCAGACCCACTCCCTCTATCCTATCCCTACAATCCTGCATTTCCTATGGCTAATCTAGCTAACTTATGCATCCCTGGACAATATCGGCAATTTCCCATGGCCAATCAACCTAAACCTGTGCATCTTTGGACTGTGGGAGGAAACCGGAGCACCCGGAGGAAACCCACACAGACACGGGGAGAACGTGCAAACTCCACACAGTCAGACACCTGAGGGGGGGATCGAACCCGGGTCCCTGGCGCTGTGAGGCAGCAGTGTTGTGTATTGGGCCGCCCTTCCACCTCTCTTTCTGTCAGACCAGCACAAATCTCCTGGTTTGTTCTTCTCCACACCTTTGTTCCTTTTGCTCCCTCAACGCATACTTCATTTCTAATGCTCCATGTTCTGATGGTTGAACCATCGACATGGTAAGCTGATTCTGTTTCTCTGTCAGTTCAGTCTGCCAGCTGTGCTGTGTATTCCCAGCACTTCTGTTACTATTATAGAGCATGACTTCTTTCTGTACAGTGTTTTAGTTCACTGACTGGAAAAACAGGCCAGCTTTCATCTCTTGTTCCAACGTGACTTTGAGCAGACAGCTGGAAATGATTTGTTGAATAAGTGCTGTACAGAGGTTGGTAAAAGAGGGGGCTGCTGGTAAGTGTGGCAAGAGATTCTGTCATTGCATTAGTGATTGCTGAATGAACACAGTTTTCCCCCTAGTCCAGGGGATATCTAGAGCTCCCGACATTGCAAACACCCTGTTTCATTTCCCCAACTGTGCCCCTGACTTCTCTCGATTCAGGAGCCAGTCCTTTTAATTGACAAACTGCATATGCTTGCTCCACTATTTTAGGAAAGGTGAGAGAGGGAGACTGGTGATTTATAGACTGGTTAGAATAACGTCTGGTGTTAGATTACCGGAGTTTATAATTAAAGGCAGGATGGCTGAACACCTTGAAAATGTTCAACTGATGATGAAGAGTCAGCATGGATTTGTAAAGAATGAGTCATGCTTAACAAATCTTACGGAAGTTTTTGAAGAGGTGACTAAGATAATAGACTGGAGGTCCACACATCTGGAGACACCTAGCACATTTTCTGTAATGCATGAGTCCCTTCTAAGAGATTGTCAGCTGATGCTGACACCCATGCAGGACCACAGGGAAAGGGAAATCATTGCAGTTATACAGGCCCTTGGTGAGGTCACACCTGGAGTATTGTGTGCAGCTTTTTGGTGTTTCAGGCCGAGGAAGGCCATTTTTGTGACTGAGGGAGTCTAGCAAAGGTTCACCCCAGCCTGATTCCCAGGATGGCAGGGCTGACATATGAGGAAAGACTGGATCAACTGGGCTTGTATTACCTGGAGTTTAGAAGAATGGGGTGGGGGGGGCGGGATCACATATAAACATATAAAATCCTGACGGGACTGGACAGGCTAGGTGTGGGAAGAATGTTCCTGATGTTGGGCAAGTCCTGAGCTCGGGGTCACAGTTTAAAAACAAGGGGTGTAAGCCATTCATGAGATGAGGAGGGGTTTCTTCACTCAGAGTAGTGAACCTCTGGAATTCTCTCCCACGGGAAGCTGTTGGGGCCTGTTCATTGGATAGGCTCAAGAGGGAGCTGGACATGACCCTTGCGGCTAAAGGGATCAAGGGGAATAGGATTCTGAGATTGCATGATCAGCCATGATCATATTGAATGGTGAGGCAGGCTCGAAGGGCCGAATGGCCTACTTAGTTAGAATTAAGTGGACAGATGGTCAGAACATGTTCAGAAGGCTGAATGGCCTGCTTCTGTACTGTAATTACCTGATGCTTCTATAGCAGATAGATAACCTGGTTCAGAAATCGACTGAGCAGCAGGAGATAGTGAGTCATGGCACTCATCCACAGATTCAATCAATAAGCACATCGACCTGGACCCAATATACCGGCCACTGCAGCGGACAGCTGGAACTGACAACCGGAAGCGGCAGAGACAAACCACTATAAATGCCGGAGGAAACACCACAGAAGCGCTTCACAGGAGGCTCCCAAGCACTGAGGATGTCACCTAGACAGGGGACGAAACGTCTGCAACAAAAACTTCCAGCTCGGCGAACAGAACCACAGCAGCGATAGTGAGTCTCAATAACAAACGCGATAAGAGGACTCACAGAGTTCAGTGTTGGGGCCTCAGAGATTCACTGCATTGTTGAGTAGCTCAATGCTGGGATAAGGAGATTAATAATGAATTCTTCAGACTGATTAATAATTTGATGACAGGATGCACAATAACAAATCCATTCGCATTGATGCTGCAAAGTTGGATCGGCCTGAAGGAGGGTGTAAGCTTGATGGATGCAACATTCAGCTTTCCCTGTCATGTTCGGACAATCTGACTCCTTCTGGTCCACAGAGAAAGCTTTCACAGAGACAAAGTAGACTTGCCTTTCTGTACCTTGTACTGGGCTCACTGCTCCTTGCTCGCTGTACTCCCGGCAGTGTTGGGTTTGGCAGCTCCAGCTGAGAACAGCCCAGCAGCAGTCTCATGCTGCTCCATTGTCGATCGAGACAAGATGGTGCTGAGGAGAAGTAGCACATGGCGTGGTGAAAGCACTGAAGGCAGGTTTACCACTTCACACTGGGGATGGTCTCAGTGTCTGGGAGGCAGAGCCCACATCCAGTCCTATCTCACCATTTAGGAAGAACTTAATGTTGAAAGTTTAACTTTTTTTCATTATTTTCCACTTTACACTTAAGACCTTTGTACCCAAGATGATGCTGGGAAAGGCGACTTTGCCCACCTTTCATTGTACTTCTGTATCCTTGGTATTAGAGCACACGTGGCAATAAAACTTAATTCTAATTCTAAATTCCCTTGACCAAATGCAACAGCTGGGAGTTAAAATAACTCGTGGCCTTAGTAATGTTATCAGACCGTGGCTTTCATTGAGATTCCCACTTGTGCAAGAACCTTAGAGAGTGACGAGAACACACTCTTTAAAATTGTATATGGGTGAAGGCAGCAAAGATTAAGTGCATAGATCAGTTAAACACATTCTATTCCCACAGAGGCTTAAAATGGAGATTAGGTGAAGACAGAATTATGGTGTGAACTACACAGGAGAGATAGAACATAGAAAAATACAGTGCAGTACAGGCCCTTTGGCCCTCGATGTTCCGCCGATCCAAGCCCACCTAACCTACACTAGCCCACTATCCTCCATATGCCTATCCAATGCCCGTTTAAATGCCCATAAAGAGGGAGAGTCCACCACTGCTACTGGCAGGGCATTCCATGAACTCACGACTCGCTGAGTAAAGAATCTACCCCTAACATCTGTCCTATACCTACCACCCCTTAATTTAAAGCTATGCCCCCTCGGGCATAGATAATAAGCAAGATAACCTTGTGTAGAAGTTGTGGAATTTGTGGATAAAAAGATGCTCTTTCCTTAGCTGGAACTAAGAGCCTCTTCGTTTTTCTTGTGTTCGAGAAGATGCTTTGTTTTAATGACATCCAGTTTACTGGACAACAAGCAATTAGGGACACGTTACATTCAAGAGTTAGATGTTGTTACGTTGGCTATTTGGAGAAGTAGAGAACACATCTACCCCTTTTGAGATTCCAAGGTATTCTTCCCATTTCTCCACCCAAGACTGCACGATGCCATCAGAGGGGGTGGAGTTTAATCCAGCCTCCAACCTTAACCCTTTCAGAGCAACAAGAAGGAGCAAGAGAAACCTTGCCCAAGAATGATCAAAAATGACAATGACAATGACATTGCTGGCAGTAGTTTGGTACTATAACAGATCGGGAAATGGACTGAAGGGGAACGGATACTGAATAATTGGAGCGGCGTTTCAATTCCTTCAAGGATTGTGGGAAAATTAGAGAAGAGAGGCAATTGAAGTGGGTGGCGAAGGTTAAAAGCTGAGTCCTTGAGAAATGAAAGGGATGAGGCAGAGCAGCAGAGACTGGGAGAAAGGTAATGATTACCAATGCAAGCTGGCATTCCAAGTTTCTTAGGTCGTCAGGAGTTGGATGGGGGCAGACAATGAGTAGAAATGGTCTCTGCTGGTGGAGAGACATGGGCCGAGGAAATCTAGAAGATTAACTTGTGATGAGTCATTGTAACTTATTTCTTGCCAATCGGCCTGAAGGTTGGGTCAAACCACACTCCAAAGAGAAATCAAGGCAGCTGTTCCGTTGCAGTTTTAAGGCAATGCTGCACTGTTGCAGATTCTATCTTTGGGACAAGATGTTAAACCATGTGTGCCCTCACAAGTGGATATAAAAGATCAGATTCTAATTCAAAATAAAGTATGGCATTCGTCCCCAGTGTCCTGGACAATAATTCTCCCTCAATCGACACCACTGAAATCAAATTACTAGATCGGTTGTTTGTGGGAGATTTCAGTGCACAAATTGGTTGTCACATTTCCCACATTTGGATAATGGGTACACCTTAAAAAATATTTCAGTATTTTTAACAATAAAGCACTTTGAAACATCTGGTGGCTGTGAACAGCCTGATTTAATTGCAGGCAAAAGTGTGTAAAAATCGACATGAAAAGTCACTATAAAAACACAAAGCTTACTTTACAGAAATAAAGTAGGCTGGTGGATGATTAAAGGTAACAAGCTGATGGCAGAAGGTGCAAAAACTGAGTCAAACAAACACACGTTCTTCACTTCCAAAGATAAAGGGACTCAGCTTTACCCTCTGAGAGAGTCTGAGAACAGTTGCAAAGATGAATGTGCATTGAGGAATATTTACAGCGGGAGAAATGAATTGGAACTTGGATTCAAGTGAATTTTGAAAAAGTAATTTTCAAAGTCAACAAGAGGAGTAGGTTCAGCAAAAGGATTTTCAAATTCAATTTCACTCATTTGGCACTATCAAGTCAGCACCAAAGAGGCAAGATATATTATCAGAGATTGAAGAGGATTGAATTCAAAAGAACAGAATGTGGAATTAATGATGACCAGGAATTCATTGTTGATTGTTGGAAAAACCCATCTGGTTCACTAATGTCCTTTAGGGAAGGAAACTGCCATCCTTACCTGGGGTCTGGCCCACATGTGACCCAGACCCACAGCAATGTGGTTGACTCTTAACCACCCTGTGAGTAATTAGGGATGGGCAATAAAGGTTGGCCCAGTCAGTGAAGCCTTCATCCTGTGAATGATGAGGGGGCAAATGAATACAGGTTTTCAAATCATGAGTAGGTTGGACAGAGACACTAGAGAGAAGCTAATAAAAGGGGATAGATTGATAGTGATGTACAAAACAACGAGAGGATGATGTGACAAGAAAGCTTTTCATTAATTGTTGAGGTCAGGAATGCAGTGCCTGGAAATGTGTTGGAGGAAGATTGAGGTATTCAGAAGGGCATTGGATGATTATTTGGATAGAAATGGTGTGCAGGGATATGGGTTAAAGGCAGGAAATTGGCAATACATTGTAGAACTTGTGCCAGAACAATGGACCAAAATAGCCTCTCTATGCTGCAACAGTTCTGTGGTTCTGTAATATCCATGAATAAAAATCCCACAGTCAGGCCTCTTAAGATGTGATTAGATCATCATTTAAACAGATTTGTTTATTGACGTTACAAGAGAAAGACTTATTACTACATTAACAAAGATGCAATTTGCTTGAATAATAGTGTCTAAATAATTCAAGGACCCTTTCCGCGTGATAGTCATTTCTCTCAGGAAGGGGTCAGCCAGCTTTCAAACAGAAGAGCTACCACATTCATCCTCATAACCTGGGGCAGCATGACAGATTCCTAAACACAGTGAAGCTCATTTTATCTTTTGTATATTGTATAAAACACACAATGTTAACTTACAAGCTTGGATCATATGGGATTGGGGTAATATATTAGTTGAATAGGTGACTGCCTAATGAACTGAATTCAGTCATGTTAAATGGATTTTATTTTGGATGGCGAGATTTAACTAGTGGGGTGCCAAAGTGTTCAGCCCTTGGACCCAACTATTCACAATCTACATTAACGATTTGGATACAGGGATAGAAAGCTGTATAGCCAAATTTGTGGACAACACAAAAATGGGTGGGACAGTAAATTGCAATAAATTCCTGATGAAGGGCTCTGGCCCGAAACATCGATTCTCCTGCTCCTCGGATGTAGCCCTCACTTATTCCTAGTCTTTCCATAAGGGCTTCCACATGATCTGACCGGGCTCCACCAGTTCCCAACCAGTAGGTAACTTCACTCTGGCCCACTGGACGCTCTCCCCTCCCCAGTACAGGTCGTTCTGCTATAGCACAGCAGCTGTGATCCTCTGAAATCCCATGCTTTCGAAAATCACGCAATTGAAAACCCTTATAGAAAACCCATTATAGAAAATCACACTATAGAAAACTGCTACAGGAAATCACACTATAGAAAATCACACTATCGGAAACTGCAATGGAAAATCACATTATAGAAAACTGCTACAGGAAATCACACTATAGAAAATCACGCTATCGGAAACTGCAATGGAAAATCACATTATAGAATATCGGAAACTGCAATGGAAAATCACATTATAGAAAACTGCTACAGGAAATCACACTATAGAAAACTGCTATGGAAAATCACACTGTAGAAGATCACTATAGAACTCACTATACCCATTCAATAGAAAGTTCACATTATCCAACAACGTCCACAATTCATTAATCACATTATAGCCAATTCGCGGTGACAAAAGACACATTATAGCAGAACGACATGTCAAGGAAAAAGACAGTAGCGGGGCAAAAATATGAGAGAGAGGGAAAAAGGAACAGAACAGACAGAATGGGCAGAGAGGTTGAGTTCCAGACGGACCATCCTACTCCACCAAGGGGCCATCTGTCCTACCTCACTTCCTGGGCAATATTTATCCATCAGCTGCTGTTCAGGTAAGCTTGCTGTGTGGAAACTTGTTCCTCAATTTGATGACAATGAGCATTCTTCAAAAGAATTCCCTCTCCTGAGGTTGACTTCTCAGTGCCACAAGTGACTGATTCTAGGAAAGGAATCAAGAGGCAATCATAAACCACTTCACCTCATATCCTTCCTGTACAAGCTTCATTAGCATGGGATCTGGACAGAAACAGACAATTGGCAAAATGTGACTTCATTTTGACAAATTATGGCAACAATTTAAATTGTTGAGTCCACCAGGAAGCTTCCATGTATTAATCCCACTGGTGATGGTGTAACTGAAGGTTATGATAAGCTGTCTGGATCATTACTACAGTGCCCTGCCAATTCCAGCTGCATGGACCACTGGCTCAAGTCTTAGGATCTCTACGATGTGGAAGCAGGCCATTCAGCCCATTGAGTCCACACCGGTCCTCCAAAAACCACCCATACCCGTTACCTTATCCCTGTAACCCTGCAATTCCCATGGCGAACCTACCAAGCCTGCACAGCCCTGGACACTACGGACGTAGAATTCCTACAGTGTGGAAACAGGCCCTTCAGCCCAACAAGTCCATACCAATCCTCCAAAGAGTATCCCACCCAAACCCATTTCCCTACCCAATTACTCTACATTTACCCCTCACTAACACATCCCTGAACACTCTGGGAATTTAGCATGACCAATTCACCTGACCTGCACGTCTTTTGACTGTGGGAGGGAACAAGAGTTACTGGAGGAAACCCACGCAGACACGGGGAGAATGTGTAAACTTCACACAGACAGTCACCCGAGGCTGGAATCAAACCTGGGTCCCTGGCGCTGTGAGGCAGCAGCGTTAACCACTGAGCCTTTATGCCTACCCCCCCCCCCCCCCACTTGACCAATCCATCTAACCTGCACATCCTTTGACTGTGGGAGGAATCTGGAGCAGCTGGAGGAAACCCACACAGACACAGAGAGAATGTGCAAACTTCACATAGACAATCGTCTGAGGATGGAATCGAAACCAGGTTCCTGACGCTGTGACACAGCAGTGTTAACCACTGAGGCACCGTTCCACCACTGGGATGTAGAATGGCCACATTGAAGGTTAGAACGCTTGTGTCTCTTCCTGAGGGTGAGATTACAGTCAAAACCACCGCAGAGCACTCAGGTAAGTATGTTTTATAGGGCAGCTCCTCAACTGAAGATGAAGTGGTCTTGATGGCATTGTCAGTTCCATCCTCACCCTGCTCTCGAGTTGAAGGGGCTGGTATGATTCATCCACCTTAGTGTAACTGTTCCACCAGCGCTACAGCGCTGGGCTGTAGGAGAAGGGCTCTCTGAATATCTTCAGTAGGTACAGCCTCCATTTGAGATCTGTCTCCCCCCTCTCTTCGGTGGAAGGTATTGATTGGTTGGCTACGAGAACACATATTAAGAGACACAGGATTGAGTGGAGTCTGGAAGCGTATATCTGTAATGATTCATTCCATGAATAAATTTACTCCAAGTAAAGATTAGCGCCAGTTTCATCCTTCACCAAGTCGCCTTCTATAATATACTTCTGCACATAGCCTCCTCCATCTGCTGAATTGCCACATTCTTGCCATGGCCCCAAGAGCAGCAATATCCACAAACTCCACAACCGAGACCCAGTTTCCTGCTCAGGGACCTTCAACTCTTGACTCCACTTCATACAAATATCCAGTGGCACTCTCTTCAGATTCAAACAACGAAATTGAATTAAATTGAATTGAATTAGGTTTATTCACAAGTAACTTACACGTTGCCACTTAAAGTGCCATCTCAGGTAATAAGGTCCGTAAGTGCAGATTCTAAGATACAAAGCAGATTCTAAGATACAAAGCATGGGTGGCACGGTGGCATAATGGGCGGCATGGTGGCACAGTGGTTAGCACTGCTGCCTCACAGTGCCAGAGACCCGGGTTCAATTCCCACCTCAGGCGACTGACTGTGTGGAGTTTGCACGTTCTCCCCGTGTCTGCGTGGGTTTCCTCCGGGTGCTCCGGTTTCCACAGTCTCAAAGATGTGCTGCTCAGGTGAATTGGCCATGCTAAATTGCCCGTAGTGTTAGGTAAGGGGTAAATGTAGGGGTATGGGTGGGTTACGCTTCGGCGGGTCGGTGTGGACTTGTTGGGCCGAAGGGCCTGTTTCCACACTGTAATGTAATCTAATCTATGTAATCTAATCTATGAAAAAAATAAGGCAAACAAAGATAAAGAGCTACATCAGTGACACAGTACTTCAATTAATTCTACAACAGTTGGGAAAGTGAGAAGCATTTTACCTGTAAATCCCACAGTGATTGCTCTAAGGCACACTGGTGTGAAAACTCCTTTTGTTTGGTTGTACCATTTAATGGAAGGTAAATCCAAAATGGCAAATTGGACACCAAACCACCAACAGATGCTAATCGATGTCAAGCATGGTCCACACTGTGTGCTTCAGCATATGTACACGGTTGGATTTTCAGATTTAGAATTTTGATTTATTTAATATTGTCACTTGTACCTCGGTACAATGAAAAGTGGTCAATGTCACCACCTTCCAGCGCTATTTTGGATTACAAAATAAATTACTAAATAAATTGTGTAAATGGTAAAATACTGAATAAATTGATATTACTAAAACTGAAACTGCTTTCATATCCCTTGGAAATGCAATTTGTACTAATGTGCTTGCTGGCCTGCTGTAGCCTTGTGACCTAGGCTATGTTGCACATTCACAGCAGTTAGCCACCTTATGGGGATTCGAATAAAGACAGAGTACAGATCGTGCTGCTCTCCTAGAACATTGACCACTCAGGGTATTTTCACTGCCACCTTTTAAACACAGCAGTCAGCACTGGTTACCGGTATGGCCCCCATTTTGGATTTTAGACACTTGTAAAACCAAAATAAGTAAAATATATAACAGAGTGGCTCATATATGAATGTACCGATTGTGGTGAATGAGGTTGGTGAGGCTTTGGCACAATTTCAATAACTCGTTCATGGGGTGTGGGTTTTGTCGGCTAGGCCATGGAGCCAATACGCAGCCCAGCACGTCCCTTCCTTTAAAAGACATTAGTGATCCAGATGCGTTCTCACAGCAATGGTCACCAACTTTTTAATTATCTCATATTTCACTACCTTCTGTGGTGAGATTTGAATCATTTCACCAGGACTTAACCTGCGTTCTGAACCTAGTTAGTGGAGTGACATTAACACGACATCTTCCCCCTCCCACTGCCCCCATGAGTTATAGATCATGATGAAGTGACAGCAATGGCTCAAACAGCAGGAGGAATAATCTCAACATCCTAAAGGAACCAGGAAGGATGAACTAAGGGAAAAAGACAGGATGGCAGTAATAGTGAAAATTGCGATAGCGGGCAGATATATTTGGAAGATAAAAAACATAAATTAATTAGTTCAAATTAAAGAAAAGCAAATTTTATGTGACTTTGTGCAGAGAAGATCCATTGCATATGAGGTAGAGAGAGTTACACAAAAATGTAATGCAGTAGCGCCTCGACTTACGAACTTAATCCGTTCCAGGACCCGGTTCGTGAACCGAAAAGTTCGCGAACGGAATCAATGTTTCCCATTGTTCGGATAGCGGAAGAATGCTTGGACGGCTGTTCACCGCGCACGCGCCAAAGACGAACTCACTGAGATCACGCCGGGCCCGAGAGCTTTTACGTTCAACAAGCGCGTAGCAAAGCAGGACAATGAAACCATGTGGTCGCACACGGGCTTTTTGCGTTCGTACCTTCGTTCGTACCTTGAATTTCTTACGTATGTTGAAGCAAAATGTTACGTACAGTCCTGTTCGTAAACCGATTTGTTCGTGAACGGGGTCGTTCGTGTGTCAAGGCGCTACTGTATTTTTTAAGTGTAATAATGGGAGCTTCTTTGATCCAAACATTAAAAGGGAAAATGTGTTTTTTTGTCTCACATGCTGTGTTACTTTATATTGAAGGAGAGACTTTAAGAGTTTTCGGTTCCCAGCAGGTCCCACGTTGAGCTGTGTTGCCTGGGCCTGGGGCAGTACCTAATAAGCCTCAACCAAAGGTCAAGGAACAGCACCTTAGCATTTGACCGGACACTTCACTGTGTTGTTCTGGTCGCCACATTACCAAAAGGATGTGGACGCTTGGGAGACGGTGCAGAGGAGGTTCACCAGGATGTTGCCTGGTATGGAGGGTGCGAGCTATGAAGAAAGGTTGAGTAGGTTAGGTTTGTTTTCATTAGAAAAAAAGAGATTGAAGTGGGACCTGATGGAGGTTTACAAAACCATGAAGGGTACAGACAGGGTAGATAGAGATCAGCTTTTTCACAGGGTGAAGGATTCAATAATGAGAGGTCACTCTTTCAAGGTGAGAGGTGAAAGGTTTAAGGGGGATACATGCGGTAAGTACTTTACACAGAGGGTGGTAGATGCCTGGAACGCGTTGCCAGCAGAGGTGGTAGAGGCAGGCATGGTCAATTCATTTAAGGTGCGTCTGGACAGATGCGTGAGGAGGTGGGGAGCAGAGGGATACAGATGCTTAGGAATTGGGTGACAGGTTTAGATTTGGATCAGCTCAGGCTTGGAAGGCCGAAGGGCTGATCCTGGGCTATAATGTTTACTGACAAACTTACAGACTCAAAATTAAGGTCAACAATTTGGATCATACCTCTTCATTCATATTGTTTAATTTTTCTTTGACATTTTTATTTTCTCTTGTTTCCTTCTCTTTGGCTACCCTGCCATCTACGCTACTCCAAACAAATTATTTTGTTTCATTTTTTGTTACATTGCCAATCCCTTTCACCTTACAGTATGGAACTCTGTGTCATTTAATCTCTCCTGACCTCCACCTGAGCTATCACAGACCTTCCCTGTTGCCATCCTCCCGTTTTAACTTCCTTGAAACCTGTCCTCTGACCAAAGCTCACTGAAGTAACTCTACAGAGGATGGTCTCCTATCAACAGGTCACCCTTTACCTACATGTGCATAATACTTGACACTGATCCAGCTCCCTCATAGGCAGCTCTCAGAGTAAATAGAACCCCTGACACTCCTATTTATTTTTCTCCTTTTTCTCTCTTATCTAACTGCGGTAATGCGTATTTTACCCCAGCACCCATGTTGTGCGTGTGCAGGTGTGAGACACAAATCTTTATTCAAATTTCCACCACCAGGAAGAAAGGAAGCACCCAAGTGGTCCGTGACAAGCAGTGCCCTTCACCTCAAAGGGACTCTCCAATTTATGTCTGTCAGCCAGGGCTCCCTGATTGGACCAAGTTAACAGCTCCAATCAGGGGACTCTGATTCTGTGAGATCCACCTGGCTGACCTCGCTACAATCACGACAGAAACGTTAACTCTATCTCTCTCTCTCTCTCTATCTCCATCAATGCTGCTGCTCCTGCTGAGTATTCCCACAATATTTTGTTATTATTTCTGGGAGGTAGCTGTGTGTGGGCGAAAAAGGGAACATTTATGCAAACAAACTATCCTCACTGGCCCAGTGCTGGAAGGGGTCCAAACAGAGCATGCTTCAATTTGGAAAGCAGTGCACATCATATCATTGGGTTTGGAACAGAAATGGAAAAGGATCAAGGAATATAAAACATGAAACCAGTCAACAGCTACAGGGCTGCCTTTGGTAGGCCCATGTGGATGGGAATCAAATGTTAGACAGTAACATAATTAATCCAAAAGATGCACAGGATAGGTGGATGAGCCATGAGAAATGTAGGGTTACAGGGATGGGGTGGGCCTGGATGGAATGCTCTTCAGAGGGCCAGCATGTACTCAATGGGCCAAATGGCCTGCCTCTACATTGTAGGGATTCAATGATGTTATCAGATCATCATGAACCAGCTCAAGTCTGTTCTGTTTGAGAAATGTCCTCTTTGACCATCTCTTGTACACAATGTTCGATAAATATTGTATTCAATAAATCCTCGTCAGTATTCCATGACCTGCACATCAACCTGATCTTACTCAAAAAAAAATCAAAGAACTGCAGATGTTGGAAATCTGAAAAAAAAAGCAGGAATTGCTGGAAAATCTCAGCAGGTCTGGCAGCATCTGTGCAGAGAGTTCAGAGTTAACGTTTCGGGTCCAGTGACCTTTCCTCTGAACTGACTGCAGCTGGAGAAGGTTGGTATGTATGAAGATTGCTGAAAGTGAGGTGAAGGTAGGGTTGGAGTGGGGAAGGCTGGAATAAACGATGGGAGATAGAGCCCAAAGATAGGAAAAAAAGAGTTGGATAAACGTCAGCCTGGGAGCATCAATAGCTGCGAACAGGGGCCCTGATCTTCCTACACAGTTGTAAAGCTGACCAGACACATGGAAGGGAGGAGAAAGTGAGGGCTGCAGATACTGGAGATCAGAGCTGAAAATGTGTTGCTGGAAAAGCGCAGCAGGTCAGGCAGCATCCAAGGAGCAGCAGAATCGACGTTTCAGGCATGGGCCCTTCTTCAGGAGCCCTCCTGACTGCTATGGGAAGCAGTCAGGAAAATGGAGTTGAGACGGCCTTGATCGTGTTAGATGGCAGAGTGGGCTCAAAGGACAGGATTGCCTACTCCTGCTCCTAGCCCCTCTGTTTCTATGTAAGCATTTCATTTTAAAGGCACAAAAAAGAGAGTTGCCCAACCAGGAGCTGGTTAACCTGTTAAATGTTCATTTAAAAAGGGAGAGAAGAGAGAAAGGGTGGTAGCAGACTACCAGAAGGTGAATGGTAACCAGAGCCCACCGTGGCTTGGCGCAACAGGGGCATTGTGAACACCTCAATTGTATTGGATTGTATTGAATTGTATTGAATTAAATTGTATTGTATTAGGCTGGAAGCTAAAAGCTAGGACGGACAGAGTCGTCATCTCTGGGTTGTTGCCAGTGCCACGTGACAGTGAGGCAAAGAATAGGGAGAGAGTGTAGTTGAACACGTGGCTGCAAGGATGGTGTAGGAGGGAGGGCTTCAGGTATTTGGACAATTGGACTGCATTCTGGGGAGGGTGGGACCTGTACAAACAGGACGGGTTGCATCTGAACCAGAAGGGCACCAATATCCTGGGAGGTAGGTTTGCTTGCATTCTTCGGGGGGGGT
>NC_057742.1:42595045-42602366 GCF_004010195.1 Chiloscyllium plagiosum
GGACATAAATTTAAGGTGAAGGGTGGAAGGTATAGGGGGGATGTCAGGGGTAGGTTCTTTACCCAGAGAGTGGTGGGGGCATGGAATGCACTGCCTGTGGGGGTGGCAGAGTCAGAATCATTGGCGGCCTTTAAGTGGCAATTGGATAGGTACATGGATGGGTGCTTAAGGTAGGACAAATGTTCGGCACAACATCGTGGGCCGAAGGGCCTGTTCTGTGCTGTATTGTTCTATGATCTATGTTCTATCAGGGGTAGGTTCTTTACCCAGAGAGTGGTGGGGGCATGGAATGCACTGCCTGTGGGGGTGGCAGAGTCAGAATCATTGGCGGCCTTTAAGTGGCAATTGGATAGGTACATGGATGGGTGCTTAAGGTAGGACAAATGTTCGGCACAACATCGTGGGCCGAAGGGCCTGTTCTGTGCTGTATTGTTCTATGATCTATGTTCTACGTATTGTATTGTATTGTATTGAATTGAATTGAATTGAATTTATTGTCACGTGTACCGAGGCAGTGTGAAAGCCTTGTCCTGGGAGCGTTACGATCACAGAGTTAAACAGCAGAGATCAGTAAATAATCGGCAAACAGCTGCAAAAAACAGCCCCAAAAAAACAAGGGAACAGGCAAATGTTAAGAGTTTGTGAATCCATTCAGTATTCTAATAACAGTAGAAACTGTTTCAAAACCGGCTGGTATAACATCAGACAATGAATGAACTCATGGCATGTCCCATATGTTTTACAAATTCACAATGACTGTGAATAAATCAAAGTTAGCAACATCATTAATATTGCTGGGGATTGTGATTAACTTTGCACACAGTTATTGAGTCAGAGAGATGTACAGCACGGGAACAGACACTTTAATCCAACTAATAGTCTAAACTAATCTACTCCCATTTTGCCAGCATTTGGCTCATATCTCTCCAAACCCTTCCTATTCATATATCCATCCAAATGCCTCTTAAATGTTGCAATTGTACCAGTCTCCACCACTTCCTCTGGCAGCTTATTCCATACACGTACCACCCTCTGCGTGAAAACGTTGCCCCTTAGGTCTCTTTTATATTTTTCCCGTCTCACTTTAAACCTAGTTCTGGACTCCCCTAGCCTGGCAAAAAGACTTTGCCTATTTACCCTATCCATGACCCTCATGATTTTATAAACCTCTATAAGGTCACCCCTCAGCCTCCGACGCTCCAGGGAAAACAGCCCCAGCCTGTTCAACCTCTCCTTATAGCTTCGCCTTCTTCACTATCCTATCTACCCGCGACTCCACTTTCAAGGAGCTATGAACCTGCACTCCAAGGTCTCTTTGTTCAGCAACGCTCCCTAGGACGTTACCATTAAGTGGATAAGTCCTGCTAAGATTTGCTTTCCCACAAATGCAGCTGCCATTTATTCCCAGATTGCAATCTTTGATTGAGCACTGTGTTACAGTAACAGAGGAAACTGAAAATGCTGAAGTCCTGCTCTTTAAAGTCTGTATGCCCCTCACATGCATTGGGCTGACGCAGGACGAACTCATGATGGATTTCAGGCAGAGTCTAACAGTTGGGAAGTTCTGGTTAGGGGCCCGCAATGTGAAGTCTCCCGTCTCTCCTGGACACTTAATGTAGGCATCTGGGAGTCAGGTGAAGTGGAAAAACCAGAATATAACTGTGAGGAGAGCTTCTGTGGCAAGCACAACTTCAAATCTGACCAGAGAGAGTTAAACAACTGTAAGGTACCATGTTCAAAATCACAGATTGACCTGACTCTTAAGATATTTTTTGCTGTCATTGTGAATGATTGACCTCCTGAAGCAATGTTATTATTCTGTTTAACTATAATCTCATGATTGCACAGATTTTAAATTTCTCATGCATAACTGTACATTTTGACCCACGAAATAGACTGTCATAGATAACTGATTAAATGCTCATTGCAGTTATTAAATAACGTGAAAAAAATGCATCAATGCCTCTCCTCTTGTGGAACTGAACCTGAAATCAGGGCCATGTGTGGCAGCAGCTTCTATTCACTCAACCAAATCGTGATATAGATGTGCGCACGCACACAGACACACAGAAACATTGTTATAGTTCTCTCCTTAGGTCAGCCCTGCCCTGGTCCTCAATACCACATTGGCTGAACGGGATCAATGAAGCTTGAAGCTTCAACCTCCCCAACACAACCATAACTGGGGGTTTATCTTGTAAGCAGCCTTCAATGGGGATTCCACATAGAGCTGACAATGGCCAAAGCATGCCATGTTTTCCAATTACTGAGGAGGACCTTTTGGGAATGCAACAAAAATATCAGACCCACAGCTTATTAAGCATTTTCTTTTTAAGTCCAGTCCTGGAGTATTCCGTTCTGTCTGGGATCTTTTTCTCATTTTTCACTTATGGGATTTTGAAGAATTTTCTCATGCGACTTGGGTTCCATTTATTGCCCGTCCTTATTTGCCCTTGGGAAGGTGGGGGGGAGCTGCAGCAGACTATCTGCTGTGGGGTGCCCCACAATGTCCTTAGGGAGCAAACTCCAGGATTTTGACCCAGCAACAGTGACAGGATGGCAGTATATTTCCAAGTTAGGATGGTGAGTGTGTATTCCATCACACTCCTGACTTGTGCCTTGTAGATGGTGGACAGACTTTGTGGAGTTAGGAGCTGAGTTACTCATCATAGTATTCCTAACCACTGACCTGCTCTGTAGCCATTGTTTTTTTTAAATCCCTACAGTGTGACAGTTGGCCATTTGGCCCATCAAGTCCATACTAATCCTCTGAAGAGCATCCCACCCAGACTACACTCTATCCCCGTAACCCCACATTTTGAATGTCTAATCCACTGAGCCTGCACACTCTGGACAATTTAGCACAGCCAATCCATCTGCCCTACAGATCTTTAGACTGTGGAAGAAAACTGGAGCACCCAGAGGAAACCCACACAGTAATGGGGAGAATATGCAAACTCCACACAGACAGTCACTGAAGACTGGAATCAAACCCTGGTCCCTGGCGCTGTGAGGCAGCAGTGCTAACTACTGAGCTACAGTGCTGTGTATTTATATGGTGAGTCCGGTTGAATTTCTGGTCAATGGCAATTTTCAGGATGGCGGTAGTGGGGGATTCAGGGATAATAACACCAGTATATGTCAAGGGGCGATGGGTTGCCTTTTGGTGGAGCTGATGACTTCCCGGCATTGGTATGACATGAATGTTACTCGCTACTTGTCAGCACAGCTTAGATATTGTTCTAATCTTGTCGCATTTGAACGTGGACCGATTCAGTACCTGAGGAATTGCAAATGGTGCTGAACATTGTGCGATCAATAGCAAACATTCCCAATTCTGACCGTATGATGGATGGAAGGTCCTTGATGAAGCCGTTGGCAATTAAGATAAAATGTGGTGAGAGATAAAAATTAGAACAAAGTGATTGAAAAACTCACTTTACATTTCTGCAGTGATCAGACTGGGAAAGATACCAGAGTCACACGCATTGATGGAAGATTTGAAATGGGAATCATGACAGCACAGAAAGAAGAAGAGCAGACTGATTCATAAAATAAGGACCGGACTGGGGTGGGGATTGACAAAAAAATGTCCCCATTGCCCTCCAATCAGAACAAAACATGAGGTGGCCATCCACACAAACTACAAAGATCATTTTTATCCACAAGAGTGGGGGGATTCTGACAGAGGTCTGAGCAGCATGGGCTATGGTGAGATTTGTTCTGGGGAACTGGGTATCATGGCAGATGGTGGAATTTGGATTCAATAAAAAGAAGTCTGGAAGTAAGAGTCTAATGATGACCTTGAAACCATTACTGATTGTCAGGGAATATCCTTTAGGGAGGGAAACTGCTGTCCCAACCTGGCTGGACCACATTTGATTCCAGACCTACAATAATGGACCGTAACTGTCCTCCCAGAGACTAGGGATGGGCAATAAATGCTGGACCAGCCCCCATCCTGTGAATGATTAAAAAAAAACAGGCAACAATTCTGGCAAGGTCCATTGTGATATTGGGAGCATCATGCGGCACTTTTACGCTTTTCACAAGCAGCACAGCAAGCTTCTCACTATGCTGCAGTCAGTTCCCATTAAGGATGATGACTGCTTGTTAAATGCCTTGTTGATAATCTAACGCACTTTATCAACGCTCAACATTCTACATTACCAAACTCACCAAACAATCGAGAGTAAGAAACCGTGGAATGCGAACAGAATGGGTACCTGGCGGATTCAGCTGCCACTCTCCCTGAACGACCTCCATGTTGTGTTTGGTGGAGACCCTACAGGAGTCACTCAGCCAGTACGGCCCCTTCACCAAGTTGCTGCACAGACTGAGCCTGCCTGTGGATGGATGATGGAGCCATACGCCTCACTATCTGTGTGGTGCAGTCTGTTCAGTCTGGCCTGCAGGCTTCACTGAGATCTAAGGAACTCTTTCACTCCCTTCTGGCCCCAGTTTAGGTCCTTTCCCAGTAAATGCCTTGTGCGCAGTGGCTGGTGCGATGTTGTCTCTGGGCCTGTCTTCCTGGGAACAGGGAGACAGATCCAGGAGCTGCAGCAAGTGCCTGGGTAAGAGGAGGGGCTCCCAGTCTCGGGAGAGGGCAGAGCCATAGGGCCCTCAGGAAACATGGGATTCAGGGAAGAAGCTTTCCATTCCCACCTCGATTCCCTGGGCTTCGGCGAGGTACAGTGACAGCACAGGCCCCACGTCTCCTGGGACATCACGCTGGAATCCGTGGAGGGACCTGAGAGCTGCAGGAGTGGGAGGCTTTCCTCTCCCAGTGTCTCTGAAGGTGACCATCACTTTGATCTTCTATGTGACTGGCTCATTCCAGGAGGTTCCAGAGGACCTGTGGGGGAATCTCTCAGTCGTGTACCTACAAATGCAGCAGGACAGTGAGTGAGCAGCTGAACAAGATGGCACTGGTTAATTGTATCCCCCATGATAGGGTCAGTGCTACAGCCCAGGCAGTAAGGTTCATGGACATGGCTGAGCTTCCCATAGATAGAGGGAGCCATCGACTATACACACACGGCACTGAGAGAGCCATATCACAACACACTGGCATTCACCAACAGGAAGACACTCCATTTCATTCATGTTCAGATGATCTGTGATCACCATTACGTCTTGCTGGAGGTGTGTGCCTGCGACCCTGGCAGCTACTCCTGGGGAAGTTTCATGTACCTGGTGTAGTTGAGCATCCGATACTTTACAAGGTTAGTTACGGGGGGGGGGGGGGAGAAGGATTACACACTGAGACAGAGCTCAGCTACAGCAGATTCTACAACTCAGGCAAAACCTCACTGACACTCCTTCCAATAAATCAGAGCTGTGTGTAGCAGCAAATCGACAAGTCTAGCATTGTTCATTGTCAGTGATCTTCAGCCTCGCTTGGTTTTCTATGTGTTCATGTCTTGGTTTTGTAAATGGTAGCTCATGTTTTGAACTGTCTGACCATTTGCCTGTGTGTGACGTTCCTCCACTGGACAATAACAAGTTAAAGTGGGCACTGGGGACAGAGTAACACTGCCGTGGAGGATGTTCAGATGGAGTGTAGCTGAGGTCAGGTAAACTCTGTTAAGCTGTGCCCAGGGTGTGTATAAGTGCTAAGAACACCTTTGTGTGCACTCTGTCATGATTGTTCCTGCTGACGGCCAATGCTGGATTGTCAATGTTTGTCCAGGTGTATGGTGACCCTTCCAAGATGGTGCATGTGCAAAAGGTGCCAGACTTTCCACAGATATCCACCTGAATGGTGATGTGTTCTGAGAATTCCCACGGAGGGGGAGGGTGCTGACAGAAATCAGACATAGGTCCGGGGTAGGTAGTCGATGAGGTGAGTTTGGCAAGAAACAGTGAGAAACCTTGTGGCAGAAACACCTTAAAGAACTCAGTTAAAAATCACACAACACCAGGTTATAGTCCAACAGGTTTATTTGGAAGCACTAGCTTTCAGAGCGCTGCCCCTTCATCAGGGGATTGTGGAGAATAAGATTGTAAAACTGTAAGATTCTCTCATAATCTTATTGTCCACAATCACCTGATGAAGGAGCAGCGCTCTGAAAGCTAGTGCTTCCAAATAAACCTGTTGAACTATAACCTGGTGTTGTGTGATTTTTCACTTTGTGCACCCCAGTCCAACACCGGCCCCTCCAAATCATTAAAGAACTCAGTGCAACTTGGACTTTGACAAAAAAAATGTAAGATTCAGTCAAGTGGATCAACAAATGTAATCAATGCAAAAAAAGCTTATTGTCTGTGCAATAGGAGTCTGTCACCCATCTCTGTCTCAAATATTCAGACTCCAAGCTGTTCATTTATCTGGGAGCCAATCACAGAGATGTTGGCAGGCAGGAAGACGTCATCATCTAGTCACAAGTCCACAGACCAATCAGCTACTTGTTGCTGGCTGAACACAGCAACTCCTAATCAATCAGCTCCTTTCTGCTGAACCCAGCAACCCCTAGCTCGGACCCAATTGCTTGAACAAGCAGCTGAGTAACCACTACTTACAATGAGTGCTTTTAAAAAATACTCTTCAATAATCCTTAGCTTTTAACCTGACCTTTCACCATTTCAGTCCACACTCAAAAATAGATATAAATAAAAAGATACAGTATTTATAATATTCAGGATGTAGGTACTAACCCAATGGACTGAGGTACACTTTCTCACTATCCCACATATTTCTGTTGTTACCTTGTGGTGGCAGGATTCCTGACTGCAGAAATTCCTGATAAAGAGCTTATGCTTGAAACATTGACTCTCCTACTCCTCGGATGCTGCCTGACCTGCTGTGCTTTTCCAACACCACATTTTTTGACTCTGATCTCCAGCATCTGCAGTCCTCATTTTCTCCTAAGATTCCTGACTGCAGCCTATCATCCAGTCCCAGACACCAAAATCTTGTGGGAGTCGTCAGTGTTTCAGAAATTGAGATTGTGATGTCAGAAAATGGTTTATTTTATGGTTTCTGCTCTTAAAGGAAAGTCCAGTGTCTGGAGTATACAGAGACAATGTTGAGAAGGCTTTTACAAAAAGAACGTGCAAGATTCTTGACTTTGTATATTAGAACATAGAACATAGAAAAATACAGCGCAGTACAGGCCCTTTGGCCCTCGATGTTGCACCGATCCAAGCCCACCTAAACTACACTAGCCCACTATCCTCCATATGCCTATCCAATGCCCGTTTAAATGCCCATAATGAGGGAGAGTCCACCACTGCTACTGGCAGGGCATTCCATGAACTCACGACTCGCTGAGTAAAGAATCTACCCCTAACACCTGTCCTATACCTACCACCCCTTAAT
>NC_057742.1:42602869-42616553 GCF_004010195.1 Chiloscyllium plagiosum
AGCCTGCCAATTCCTAATCCAAACCTCCAACTCACCCTCAATGCCATACCTCCATATTTTTTGCAGTAGCCTACCATGGGGAACCTTATCAAATGCCTTACTAAAATCCATATACACCACATCTACCGCCTTCCCCTCGTCCACCTCCTTACTCACCTTCTCAAAGAATTCAATAAGGTTTGTGAGGCATGACCTGCCCTTCACAAAACCATGCTGACTATCCTTGATCACATTATTCCTATCCAGATGTTCATAAATCCTATCCCTTACAATTCTCTCTAAGACTTTGCCCACAACAGAAGTGAGACTCACCGGCCTATAGTTACTGGGGTTATCCCTACTCCACTATTGAAGCAAAGAGTAAAGTCACAAGGATATTATGGTGATTATTAATGAAACCTTTGTCTGGTTGGGTGTTGGTGTGTTCCAGTTCTCTCTGGCAACTGAAGCAGTAACATAGGAGCAGGAGGCTATTCAGTCTATCAAATAACTTCGTGCATATTTACACATGGACAGTGATATAGCAGCTGAGACATTCCTGTATCGTGTGGTTGTACAAGAATCTCTCCTATTCTTACCCAATGCCATTGCAATGTCGGGAGGAATTACAGGCCGATACTCAATCAGTTTGACTGTGCTATTAAAAACCCCCTCCTTGGTCATCCAATCCTGGGATGGGACTCGAACACACAGCTGCTGGCTCAGTGACAGTGATCTAATATTATACAACATGATGGTGTGCCAATTTGGGCCTCACTCCCTGGAAGGATGCCATTGCCTTAGGAAAGTCACAGTGGGAAGTTGCTGCAATGATACAGAGCACAAAATACCTCAGGGAGAGACTAGATAAGACAGGTCATCTTGGGAATATTTTGGGAATATTTAATGAAAGAATTCACAACAACAAAATGTTTCTAAGGAGAAATGAATGTGTGCAGCAGGGGGGCCAGTAAACAAAGGACCCAGTTTTAAGGTGATTGGCAAACATATGCGAGACAACAGAAGGGAAAAAGATTGTGACTAGAATGCAGAATGAGTAATAATTTTGAAATTGTATTTGAATAAATATTTAACCTGGAAAATATTGCAGGGTTTTTGGGGAAAAGCAATTAGGTCAGGGAGCAAGTGCATTTGGAAGGCTGTTCCAAAAAGGTGTCACTGAGATGATGGACTGAATGTGTTGAATAGTCCATGAAGGTTGTCTTATTTAGTAAACACTCATCCTGGTGCTAATACTGTTGTCATCAAATTGTTCAACCATCAATGTAACTGTCTTTCTTCCAATGTACAGGCACAAAAATACCTGCTGGGTGATATTGAGATCGGTTCGTTTTGTTAACAGTCTCAGTGGTGCATTGCCAATGTAAATGGATTTGTTTGAATAACAGCTGTGTAAAAATTTGAAGAATTGTTCAATGGCGGGGGGGGGGTGGGGGGGGGGTAGGTTGTGGGTCTCGGTGGGATGCTTTTCAGAGTGTTGGAGTGGACTCAATGGGCAGAATGGCCTACTTCATTCTATTCAATGTGTGCCAGAATTGGAAGGAAGTCCAGTGAGGCTGACATTAACATTGAGAGCGTCTTGCTGTACCTTTAACACTGTTCGCATGTGGCAGGATGATACTCTCAGCAGGCAGAGGCCAGTTATCAATTGGCTATGATTAATGCTTTAGATTGGATTCCCTACAGTATGCAAACAGGCCCTTTGGCCCACACCAACCCCCCTGATTAATGCACCTAATACTACGGGCAATTTAGCGTGGCCAATTCACCTGCACATCTTTGGATTGTGGGAGGAAACCGGAGCACCCGGAGGAAACCCACGCAGACACGGGGAGAATGTGCAAACTCCACACAAACTCCTGAGGCTGGTATCGAAGCCAGGTCCTTGGCACTGTAAGGCAGCAATGCTAGCCACTGAGCCACCATGCTTGTTAGGCCCTTTGTTGACAACCCAGCTCAACATATTGATGTTCTTCTGCAAATCATACCAAACAAACTCAATAAATTAGGGTTCGACTTTGACATGATGGTTATCACACACCTCTATCCATGTGTCTCCTTTGACATGATGGTTAGCACACACCTCTATCCATGTGTCTCCTTTGACATGATGGTTAGCACACACCTCTATCCATGTGTCTCCTTTGACATGATGGTTAGCACACACCTCTATCCATGTGTCTCCTTTGACATGATGGTTAGCACACACCTCTATCCATGTGTCTCCTTTAACATGATGGTTAGCACACACCTCTATCCATGTGTCTCCTTATTGTTCATGATGTGCTGGAGGAGATTTCAACAAAGAATCCAGGACCCCCACAGAGACCTGAAAAACAAGCATTTATAGTGTATTTGGGAAGTACTTACAGAACTGCATCACCTGGTGTCCCCAATGTGTCCTCAATATAATTTCTCCTTCCTCTCCCTCCTGCTGTTTCTGAGTGAGCTGCCCAGTTGCCACACTGCAGACAGGGTGCATCGAGTGTATCCGCTAGGGGAACTCTGGAGGTTTGGTGTGGTGAGCCTCAGGGAATTTGGGCCTGGATAGCCCAGTCATGGTGAATGAAGGTGAGGAAATAAGTACAACAGTCACTAGGCAAAGTGTTTGGATTTTAATAAATCAAAAACAAAGAATAAACACCCTGGACTAGATGAGATCCATCCTCTGACAAGAAAAGAAATAGCTGCAGAGATAGTGATGCACTGGTCATGATCTTCCAAGAATTCTTAAGCTCTGGAGAAGTGCCAGAGGAATGGAAAATGGCCAAAGTAACACCTTTATGGTCTTCGACATCCTATCATGATGGGAGCAGTAATTAATGTGGTGATTCTGGTCGCCACACAAACATTCACTTGGCCTCACAGTAAGAATCTCTCCACAACTCATTAGATTGGATTCCCTACAGTGTGTATACAAGCCCTTCAGCCCAACAAGTCTACAAGACTGTCTGAAGACCAACCCACCCAGACCCATTCCCCTACATTTCCCCCTGACTAATGCACCTCACACTATGGGCAATTTAGCATGGCCAATTCACCTGACCTGCACATCTTTGGCCTGTGGGAGGAAACCGGAGCACCCGGAGGAAACCCACGCAGACACAGGGAGAATGTGCAAACTCCACACAGTCAGTCGCCTGGGGCGGGAATTGAACCCGGGTCTCTGGCGCTGCGAGGCAGCAGTGCTAACCACTGTGCCACCGTGCCGCCCTTGCTCCTTCCTCAGGCAGCTGGGTGAGAGAAAATACATCAGGCACAGAATTTATAAGTAATAGATCAAAAGGTTCAAACGTATTGAACGAACCTATAACTGAAGTTATAACTATTCAGAAAAATATGCCATAACACAACACTGGCCATGCCCCCAATTTGAATTAATCTCACGTAATCACTTGTCTCCAATGGACTTGTTTGCTAATCTTCATAAAATTCCTAAAATAAAGTTTCAGTGCAAGGACACTAAGAGACACATTTTGAAAATATTTTACTTTTCTTTAACAAATAAACTGAACATCAATAAAAAAAACTGCTGAAATCTCTCGCCTGCATCGAAAGAGCAGGGATGTCATCTGAAAGATGGTCTCTCTGACTGAGCAGGGCTCTTTCAGCAACGCATCAGAAAGTCAACTTTCTTTCTCATGTTCCAAAGGTGCTCCTACTGGGGGATGTGAACCAGGAACTTGATCAGTCAGATGTGAGAATGCAGCATCGAGAGGTCAATCAGTGAGTAACTGTAAAGGGAATAATTCACAGTGAGTGAAGAGTCATAGACTGATATAGTCATACAGCACGGAAACAGACCCTTCGGTCCAACCAGTCCATGCTGACCATGATCTCAAAATAAACTAGTCCCAGCTGCCTGCACCTGGATTGGTGCAGCCCAAAAAGAGCCTGGAACATCAAATGTAGAACGTTCAGTTAGCTGTGAGTCATAACCCGGATAAAGGGACCGTGACTACTGGTATATGTCAAGACCTGAGAATACTGCAGAATCATTCTCAAGTGAAGTATCGGGCACTTCAGATTTGCAAAAACCCATTTATCACAACAGTGAACCCAGTTGGGGATGGTTGTGTGTGGGTGGAACGAGTTTGTCCTCACAGAAGGTGTAATAGAAACCACTTCCTCCAACTTCCCGCCCATCTACAAGCCCCACTGAAAACAATGTCGCCCAGGGCACAAAGAAGCTTCCAATGCCAACTTCAATCACAATGCAGGGGGCATTCTGAGCTTATCCAAGGTACCCAGTCCAGTTGGTCACCCAAAAGCCCGGTCACCCAAAGTGGAATGCCAAAACAGAGGGTAATCAAGGTGCTGATGCCCTCTGACGGGCATTTCCTCATAGTTTATAATGTTTTTAAGTTTCATATCATCCACCCCTAGCAAGCCACACCCTTCATGGGGCAATGAGGGATGGACAATAACTGAGAGCTTTGCTGGGCTAGCTGCCTGGGATAAGCCTGATATTCCCCCAGCATTGCTGCTGGAGTGGCCATCAGAAACCTCATTGTCCCCTGTGGCATGGGGCAATGAGGGATGGACAATAATGGAGAGCTTTGCTGGAGATGCCCACATAAGTACATGAATGGGAAACATTTGGATGGAAATGGGATGGGGCGAGGGTGGGACTGGTTTAGTTTGGGCCACAAGCTCAGTTTCCCTGCTGTATGACCCTGTGAATGTGACTTTTTGAGAGAATAAAGAAAATATTGATAATAAATACAAATATTTCACTAGCTAATCAGTAAATGCTTCTTAACACAACATGAGGTAGAAAATAAGCTTAAGTCTTGTCCATGGAAGTAGGATTCATGTTTCTGTGCTCTCTGTTGAGCACTGACAGGTCACTGTAATCTCATTCACATTCTCTGTTAAGTTGAATTACAACTAACAGCAAAACTACCAATTAAACATTCATTAACAGTCTGTGCAATAATTAATGATTGAAAGACCACAGTTTTTGACCATTTGTAAGAAGCAGGAGCAGGATTACACCGTCCATCCTTTAACCCCGCTTCACTATTCACAGGAATCATGACCATTTGTAGTTTGCAGCATCACCAGCTGATTTCCCGAGAAACCAAAATACCTGCTACCTCAGCCTTAAACATATTCAACACATAACCCTCTGGAGGAGAGCATTCCGAACACTCACAATCCACTGCATGAAGGTCTAACCATTCAGCCCCTAATCCTGAGATTGCCTCCACGTTATCAATTCCCCAGCCACAGGGAACAACCTGTCAGTGTTCACCCGGTCGAGTTCTTTCTGAATCTTGGATGCTTCAATGAGATTGTTTTATTTTTCAAAAGCCCAGAGAGTATTTGCCCAATTTACTCATCACAGGACAATACTCACAATCCAGTGAGCATTTGTTACACTGCCTTCGAATGCAAACATCTTCTTCCTTAAATATCGATGCAAAATTTTATACAGTATTCTAGATGTGCTCTGATCAAATTTGAAAAAGTCTTCTTTATTCTTGTAAGCAATCCACTTGCAGTGTAAACCTATATACCATTTAGCTTCCTAACTGCGTGCTGTGGCAGCAGGATACCTTTCTCTGTTTCTTGTACAAGTATACCCAAGCCCATTTGAACATTGACATATTTCACACCTTTTATTTTGCTTTCCTATTCTTACTAACAAAGTTAAAAACCCACCCATGATGCTCCATCTGCCACCTCCTTGCACACTCACTTCACCTCGTTATTGTTCCTTCTGTCACCCCAAAGTTTACCTTAACACCTAGCTTTATATTGTCAGCAAACCTAGACGTACTGCTGTCAGTCTCTTTGCTTAAGTCATTAATATAGATTGTAAATAGCTGACACCCCAGTATAGATCCTTGGGTATTCCACATGTTACAGCTGACCAACTTAGAAATTCCATGGTTATCCTTACTGTCTACTTCCAATCAGTTAACCAAATTTCTATCCATCATAATATATCAATGGCATTTCCGTGAGCTCTGATCTTGAGTGACACCCTATCAAACGCATTGAACATTTTGAATAGTTGCCTTAAATGTGTCCCACTTTTTATTTTTCACTGTATGTTTTAGTCTGTTTACCCAACCCAGCTTTAGCAATCAGCTCTCCATCACACCTCCATAAATAGGTTAGTTCAACATTCAGATTTTTCTTTGGGACTGGAATGTGTCACTTTCAAATTTGATATGGAATTGAATTGTGATATGGTCATTTCTTTTCCTGGTGGATCTTTTACCGTGAGGGTATGAGCCCTGCCTTATTGTAAAATTCCAGATCTAAGTTAGCTTTATTCCCGCTCTGTTCCACAGTGTATTATCCAAGAAGCTGTCACGAAACCTTTCTAGAAACTCAGCCTGCAGATCATAATTGCCAATTTGATTGGTTCAGTGTGCATTAAAATAAAATCCTTCACAATTATCATGTTGGGCAGACTCTTAGAGCAGCCAGAATGATCTAGTGAGGAATGTGGCAGAATCACCTGACAAGATCAACAAAACCCATCTCAATGTTGAGGACAATTGGCTGAATCCAGCAGCTACATTTCAGGCATTGAAGTGAGATTCTCACTTGGCTGGAGCAAGTTGACTATTTAGGGAGATTATTATTAACTGTACATCTCATGGAATATAGAACATAGGACTAAACAGGACAGGAATGGGGCCCTTTGAACTGCGATGTTATAACAAACATGAGACCAAATTAAACTAATCCTTTCGAACGAGGATTCCTGATGAAGGGCTTTTGCCTGAAACATCGATTCTCCTGCTCCTCGGACGATGCCTGACCTGCTGTGCTTTTTCCAGGACCACACTCTCAACTCTGATCTCCAGCATCTGCAGTCCTCACTTTCTCCGAGTTGATTTTGATCCCTTCTGCCTACCCATGGTCCGTTCTGCTCCATTCATCTCATATTCATGTGTCCATCTAAAACGCTCTTAAATATCGCGATTGTATCTGCCTCCACCATTATCGCTGACAGCGGGTTCCAGGCACCTACCACTCTCTGTGGAAAAAAAAATTGCTCCTCACATCTCCTTTGAACTTTCCCTCCCTTACCTTAAATGCATGTCCCTGTAGTATTAGACATTTCAATTCGGAGAAAAAGATTCTGACCGTCAACCCTATCTATCCATCTCATAATTTTATAGACTTCTATCAGGTCTCCCCTCAGCTACTCCGCTCCAGAGAAAACAGCCCTAGTTTGTCCAGCCTTTCCTTATAGCTCATACCCTCTAATCCAGGCAGCACCCAGCAATCTCACCTCATTAATATGCAGCCATCTACCCTGCCATCTGCCACAAACAAAATTAGACACCAAGAATTCTCAAAATGATAGTCTGAGCAGGTAACAGGCTCACTATAAAAGATATTGGATGCTAATATCTCAGGACTTGCTCCATCAACACTGGCCACATGCACCTCATGTTCACGGACATGGGCACCTGGGCACTGTTACTGAATGGAAATACTTGTATTCACCACCAGTGCTTTAGGGGTGCAATTAGGATTATTTTTTGTTTTCAGTTCATTCACAAGATGTGGACCGGCATTTATTGTCCATCCCTAATTACCCAGAAACAGTTCAGAGGCAACAGTGGGTCTGGAGTCACATGTAGGCAAGGGCAACCAGGTTCAAGTAATAAATGCTGGGCAGCCAGAGATGCTCATATCCCACAAGAGAATGTATATAAAGGAAAACAGCTTCCTTCCCTAAAGGACATGAGTGAGCTGGATAGGCTTTCTCTGACAACTGACAATGGTTTTATGGTCATCATTAGACTCTTAAATACAGACTTATTTATTTTATTAAATTTAATTTGAACTGAGGAACCAGGGAGCTCTGGGGGACCACTGGCTGGGTAAGGACCGGGGAGCACTGGGAGATCATTGGCTGGGTAAGGACCAGGGACCACTGGGGGACCACTGGCTGGGTAAGGACCGGGGACCATTGCGGGAGCACTGGCTAGGTAAGGACTGGGGAGCACTGGGGAGCACTGACTGGGTAAGGACCAGGGACCACTGGGGGACAACTGGCTGGGTAAGGACCAGGGACCACTGGGGGACCACTGGCTGGGTAAGGACCAGGGACCACTGGGAGACCACTGGATGGGTAAGGACTGGAGAGCACTGGAGGACCACTAGCAGGGTAAGGACCAGGGACCACTGGGAGACCACTGGATGGGTAAGGACCGGGGAGCACTGGGAGACCACTGGATGGGTAAGGATTGGGGAGCACTGGGTGGGCACTGGCTGGGTAAGAACCAGGGACCACTGGGGGACACCTGGCTGGGTAAGGACCAGGGACCACTGGGAGATCACTGGCTGGGTAAGGACCGGGGACCACTGGCTGTGTAGGTACCGGGGAGCACGGGGAGACCACTGGCTGGGTAAGGAACAGGGACCACTGGGGGACAACTGGCTGGGTAAGGATCGGGGATCACTGAGGGACAACTGGCTGGTTAAGGACCAGGGAGCACTGGGGGAGCACTGGCTGTGTAAGGACTGGGGACCACTGGAATGAGCACTGGGGGAGCACTGGCTGAGCAAGGACCGGGGACCACTGGGGGAACACTGACTGGGTAAGGACCAGGGAGCACTGGGGAACCACTGGCTGGGTAAGAACCAGGGACCACTGGGGGATTGCTGGCTGGGTAAGGAGCAGGGACCACTGGGGGACCACTGGCTGGGTAAGGAACAGGGACCACTGGGGGAGCACTGACTGGGTAAGGACCAGGGAGTACTGGGGGACCACTGCTGGGTAAGGACCGGGGACCACTGCGGGAGCACTGACTGGGTAAGGACCAGGGAGCACTGGGGGACCACTGGCTGGGTAAGGACTGGGGAGCACTGGGAGATCACTGGCTGGGTAAGGACTGGAGAGCACTGGAGGACCACTGGCTGGATAAGGACCAGGGACCACTGGGTGAGCACTGGCTGAGTAAGGACCGGGGAGCACTGCGAGACCACTGGATGGGTAAGGATCGGGGAGCACTGGGTGGGGACTGGCTGGGTAAGTATAAGGGAGCACTGTGAGAGCACTGGCTAGGTAAGGATTGGGGAGCAATGGGGAGCACTGGCTGGGTAAGGACCAGGGACCACTGGGGGACACCTGGCTGGGTAAGGACCGGGGACCACTATGGGATCACTGGCTGGGTAAGGACCGGGTAGTAAGGACCAGGGACCACTGGGGGACACCTGGCTGGGTAAGGACCAGGGACCACTGGGGGACACCTGGCTGGGTAAGGACCAGGGACCACTGGGGGACACCTGGCTGGGTAAGGACCGGGGAGCACTGGGGGACCACTGGCTGGGTAAGGACCAGGGACCACTGGGGGAGCACTGACTGGGTAAGGACCGGGGACCACTGGGGGAGCACTGACTGGGTAAGGACCAGGGAGCACTAGGGGACCACTGGCTGGGTAAGAACCAGGGACCACTGGGGGAATCGCTGGCTGGGTAAGGAGCAGGGACCACTGGGGGACCACTGGCTGGGTAAGGAACAGGGACCACTGGGGGTGCATTGGCTGGGTAAGGACCGGGGAGCACTGGGAGATCACTGGCTGGGTAAGGACTGGAGAGCACTGGAGGACCACTGGCTGGGTAAGGACTAGGGACCACTGGGGGAGCACTGGCTGAGTAAGGACCGGGGAGCACTGCGAGACCACTGGATGGGTAAGGATCGGGGAGCACTGGGTGGGCACTGGCTGGGTAAGTATAAGGGAGCACTGTGAGAGCACTGACTAGGTAAGGATTGGGGAGCACTGGGGAGCACTGGCTGGGTAAGTACTGGGGAGCACTGGGAGACCACTGGCCGGGTAAGGACCAGGGACCACTGGGGGACACCTGGCTGGGTAAGGACCAGGGACCACTGGGGGACACCTGGCTGGGTAAGGACCAGGGACCATTATGGGATCACTGGCTGGGTAAGGACCAGGTACCACTGGCTGTGTAAGTACCGGGGAGCACTGAGAGACCACTGGCTGTGTAAGGACCAGGGACCACTGGGGGATAACTGGCTGGGTAACGACGGGGGATCACTGGGGGACCACTGGCTGGTTAAGGATCAGGGAGCACTCGGGGAACACTGGCTGTGTAAGGACTGGGGACCACTGGGAGGAGCACTTGGGGAGCACTGGCTGGGCAAGGACCGGGGAGCACTGGGAGACCTCTGGCTGGATAAGATTCAGAGAGCACTTTTGTGGGAGCACTGGCTGGGTAAGGATTGGGGAGCACTGACTGGGTAAGGATTGGGGAGCACTGGCTGGGTAAGTACCAGGGAGCACTGGGAGACCACTGGCTAGGTAAGGATTGGGGAGCGGAGTTCTGGCTGGGTAAGTACCAGGGAGCACTGGGAGACCACTGGCTGGGTAAGGACCAGGGACCACTGGGGAATCGCTGGCTGGGTGAGGACCGGGGACCACTGGGGGACCACTGGCTGGGTAAGTACTGGGGAGCACAGGGAGACCACTGGCTGGGTGAGGACCGGGGACCACTGGGGTCCACTGGCTGGGTAAGTACCAGTGACCACTGGGGGGCACTGGCTGGGTAAGGACCAGGCACTACTGGGGGACCACTGGCTGGGTAAGGACCAGGGAGCACTGGGAGACCACTGGCTGGGTAAGGTTCGGGGAGCACTGGGGAGCACTGGCTGGGTAAGTGTAAGGGAGCACTGTGGGAGCACTGGCTTGGGAAGGATTAGGGAGCACTGGGGAGCACTGTGGGTAAGTACTGGGGAGCACTGGGTGACCACTGGCTGGGTAAGGACCAGGGACCACTGGGGGCAACTGGCTGGGTAAGGACCAGGGACCACTGGGGGATCACTGGCTGGGTAAGTACCAGGGACCACTGGGGGACCACTGGCTGAGTAAGGACCAGGGAGCACTGGGGGAGCAATGACTGGGTAAATACCAGGGAGCACTGAGGGATCACTGGCTGGGTAAGGACCAGGGACCACTGGGGGGCACTGGCTGGGTAAGGACCAGGGACCACTGGGGGAGCACTGGCTGGATAAGGACCAGGGAGCACTGGGGGAGCACTGGCTCGGTAAGGACTGGGGACCACTGGGGGAGCATTGCTGGGTAAGGACCGAGGAGCACTGGGGAAGCACTGACTGGGTAAGGATTGGGGAGCACTGGGGAGCACTGGCTGGGTAAGTGTAAGGGAGCACTGTGGGAGCACTGGCTGGGTAAGGACCGGGAAGAACTGGGGGAACTACTGGCTGGGTAAGGACTGAGGAGCACTGGGGGAGCACTGACTGGGTAAGGACCAGGGACCACTGGGAGACCACTGGCTGGGTAAGGATCGGGGAGCACTGGCTGGGTAAGTGTAAGGGAGCACTGTGGGAGCACTGGCTGGGTAAGGATTGGGGAGCATGCAGGGAGCACTGGCTGGGTAAGTACCAGGGAGCACTGGGAGACCACTGGCTGGGTAAGTACCAGAGATCACTGGCTGGGTAAGCACCAGGGAGCACTGGGGAGCACTGGCTGGGTAAGTGTAAGGGAGCACTGTGGGAGCACTGGCTGGGTAAGGATTGGGGAGCACCTGGGAGCACTGGCTGGGTAAGTACCAGGGAGCACTGGGGGAGCACTGGCTGGGTAAGGACTGGGTACCACTGGGGGATCACTGGCTGGGTAAATACCAGGGAGCACACTGGGAGCACTGGCTGGGTAAGGACCGGGGAGCACTGGGGGGAGCACTGGCTGGGTAAGGATCAGGGAGCACTGGGCTCTCATATTCCTTTACAAAACAGACAGGCCTTTCAGCTGTGTTGCATGAAGTCAGCAGATGCAGAGATTTCATGGTGCAGGCTGTTAGCTTATTAAATTCAGAACTTTGAGGAAGCTGAGCTGAAAACCTTCTTTATCTCTTTCCGGTGGTTTGCGCAGCAGCGAAATCAGCCAGTCCAACATTGTTGCTTCCATCAGGGAAAGCTCCTGAAGTTTTACTCCCTGTTGCCTGGGGAATGTGAATTAGAAATGAGGCAGAATAAAGGACCATTATATGTACATACCAGATAATGCCAGAGGCATACAGTCCAAACTAATCCACACTCTGCAAACACGCCTGACTATTCCAGGCGTATTTGGGATATAAAAGGCTTGAGCAACTTGGTTTTGAATTGTAGGTATGGACACTTAAGACAGAAGCCACTCATGACACCCAATGAAATAATTCTCCATGAAGACATTAAAACCTCAATCCCCTCCCAATAAGAGTACACTCTGAGGAACAGGGAGTGACAAGGTCCAGGACTGATTATGATGAGTTGATGCACCATCCATTTCCCTACAATCTATATCTTCAGTGTCCTTTTCCACAGTAAATACTGATGCAAAATACTAGTTTAGTATCTCCCCCATCTCCTGCGGCTCCACACAAAGGCCGCCTTGCTGATCTTTGAGGGGCCCTATTCTCTCCCTAGTTACCCTTTTGTCTTAAATGTATTTGTAAAAACCCTTTGATGAAAGATAGTGTCAAGTAGCCAGTGTGCCTTAACTGCGTCTGGGTAAGGCATGCATCGGCCAGCTGTTGGGCGCTACGAGAAAAGCCAGTAGGAATTATTGCAGCACATACACCCCGTGCAGAGAATGGGAGTCAGTCAGACAGCACAGCAGACTGGGCTATGGTTATAAACGCAGCTGTTCAGGCTCTTCTGAGAGGGTGGATTAGGTTAATCAAATCCCTGAGGGTTAGTGAAGTTTTGTACCTGAAGGAAGGATAGCCATGATTCCTCTGGGTCAGATGAGTAACCTAGGGCAATATTGAGGAAGACCAGGGTCTATCTACTCTCATACCTAAGGGAAAGAAATGAGGGACAAGGTGCTAATTAAAGGGATTGAAGGTGATCAATTTGGCAGAACTGGTTCTCACCCTCAATAATGTTTCCTTCGAATCCTCCCACTTCCTCCAGATGAAAAGGGGTAGCCATGGGCACCTACATGGGCCCCAGCTTATGTCTGCTCCTTTATCAGCGACATGGAGCAGTCTATCTTCCACAGTTACACCGGCACCACTCCCCACCTCTTCCTCCGCTACATTGATGACTGCATTGGCACCACCTCGTGCTCCCGCGAGGAGGTTGAGCAATTCATCAACTTCACCAACACATTCCACCCTGACCTTAAATTCACCTGGACCATCTCTGACACCTCCCTCCCCTTCCTGGACCTCTCCACCTCCATTAACAATGACCAACTCAACACTTGCATTTTCTACAAACCCAACCAACTCCCACAACTACCTGGATTACACCTCCTTCCACCCTACCTCCTGTAAAAATGCCATCCCTTATTCCCAATTCCTCCGCCTCCGCCATATCCACTCTCAGGAGGGCCAGTTCCACCAGAGAAGACACCAGATGGCATCCTTCTTTAAAGACCACAATTTCCCCTCCCACATGGTCGATGATGCCCTCCAATGCATCTCATCCACATCCTGCATCTCCGCCCTAGAACCCCACCCCTCCAATCGTAACAAAGACAGAACCCCCCTAGTCCTCACTTTCCACCCCACCAACCTCTGCATAAACTGTATCATCCGCCGACATTTCCGCCACCTCCAAACGGATCCCATCACCAGGGATATATTTCCCTTTCCCTCCCCATTCCCTCCGTGACTACTTCATCAGGTCCACAGCCCCCAACAACCCCCCCCCCCCCCCGGCTCCGGCACCTTCCCCTGCCATCAC
>NC_057742.1:42617001-42621384 GCF_004010195.1 Chiloscyllium plagiosum
TTCACCCCCACCTCCATCCACCTATTGCACTCTCAGCTACCTACCCCCAGCCCCACCCCACCCCTCCCATTTATCTCTCTACCCCCGAGGCTCTCAGTCTCATTCCTGATGAAGGGCTTTTGCCCAAAGTGTCGATTGTCCTGCTCCTCAGATGCTGCCTGACCTGCTGTACTTTCCCAGCACCACACTCTCGACTCTAATCTCCAGCATCTGCAGTCCTCACTTTCACTGGATTGAAGGCGAGTTCAAGCCCACCCTCCTTTACTGCTGTATGTACAGTGTGAGTATGTTTCGGGCTATGGGACTGTCCTCACTCTGCCTGTAAATGTGACCAACCATGTCCTCCACAATAACCTGGCAGTGGCACTGCGGCAGCCTGTGGCCACTCCGTCTATGAGCCAGTGGTGGCTGAGTTAGGGCTGCAAACAGAAGACCTTCAGGTTTGGTCACCTGAGACCGTTCTCAGGAGACAGCAAGAAAGTGATAAATTGGTCCACGTTAACAGCCCAATAAACTGGTGCACTGTTTAAAACATGAGCTCACACTGACACTGAGGCAGAAGCAGTTGCTGAATGTTACAGCATTGAAAATGAGGATGTGGAAATGGGAATCCCCCCTCAAAGCCCTGTGAGTGAGGATTAGATACAAACACTGCCAGGAGTCCCCGTGACTGGGATAAAGTTCACCATCAGTGAATGAACCGACTGGCTTTCCTCAATTTGAATGAATTCACTGACACTAAGTGTGAGGACCTCTGGAACTAATCACAGGGTCTTAGAACAAAAGGAGACAGTCTCCAAGTTACACTGTGAAGCACAATTCCAAGACCAGCTTTCACAAGCCTGTCAACTTCTCCAGCAGCCACACTGCTGCCTGGTGCAGCCTTCCCTGTGTTATCTACACCAGCACTATCAGGAGCTCTGACTACAAGCCTTGTTGCTGTCAAAGCAAAGCTCATAGGTTATACTTGGTAACAACCAGTGGGAGGGAAAGGAACATGAAAAAGCAATGGAGTATTCTGACAAGAGTCGAGAGAGTGTTGCTGGAAAAGCACAGCTGGTCAGGCAGCATCCAGGGAACAGGAGAGTCGACGTTTCGGGCATAAGCCCTTCATCAGGAATGAGGCTGGGAGCCAGGGGGGCTGTGAGATAAGCTCTCCAGCCTGAAACATCGTTTCTCCTGCTCCTCAGATGCTGCCTGACCTGCTGTGCTTTTCCAGCACCACACTCTCGACTCTGATCTCCAGAATCTGCAGTCCTCACTTTGTCCTATTCTGACAAGAGGCTAAGTTAAGTTTTTGGTGGTAATTCTAACAATCCTTCTCTCATTGTTCAGCCAGTACGATGACATGAACAGTACCTGGTGGAGTGAGGTTGAAGATATATCCAGCTGTCATTGGTATTAACAGATGGGTGAAATGTGTTAGTATTCTCCTCACGCCTCGGTAAAGCAGCTTGAGTTGTTTTCTGCTCTAAGATACTTTATAAATGCATGTTGGTGTGAAATGTCATGCTGCTTTAGTGGAGGTGTTAATCTATTTCAAATATACTGTGAAAGACTCCAGTTTTAAAACAGTTGATGGAGCACAGTTCCATTAACACAGGGTGATTTTGTGTAAATGTGTGAAATGAGTGAGAGTGAAATGACAGCCAGTTTTACGCGTTTCATCGTATTTATTTCCATTGAAGTCAATTGAAATCAAAATCACAAAAAGGATGCCAAACGCCTCCTGTAGTTATTTGCTGCAATCATTTTCAAATATTTAACTCGAAAATATGTACGGGTACTCTTCATGAAGCATCTTCCCCACAGGGATATCAGCTTCTTAAACTGAAGACCCCCATCACATTCTCAGGAGCAACTTTTCAAAACAACTCAAAGGTGTGACCAAGACAGTGGATGAGATCAGTGTGGTAGAGATTATTTGCATGGACTCTAGCAAGGCCTTTGACAAGTTACTGCTTGGTAGATTGTTGAGAGAAAGGTTAAATCTCATGGAATCCAAGAGAGATCTAACCAATTGGATACAAAATTGGCTTGACAGTAGAAGACTGACTGGAGGCCTGTGACCAGCAGTCTGCCAGAGGGAATGATGCTGGGTCCACTGTTATCCATCATTTATATTTTTATATATGATTTGGCTGAGAATTTATGCAGTAAGTTTGCAGATGAGACCAGGATTTGTGCTATAGTGAACAATGAAGAAGGTCTCTCTGGGAGCGCAGAGAGATCTTGATCAGATGGGCCAATGGGCTGGGGAATGGCAGATGGATTTTAATTTAAAGAACTGCGAGATGCTGCATTTCGATAAGACAAATGAGGGCAGAACTTATACAGATAATGGTATGGCCCTGGGGAGTGGTATCGAACAAAGAGATCGAGGGTTTCAGGTTCATTGCTCCTTGAAAGTGGAGGCACAGGTAGACAGGGTAGTGAAGAAGGCTTTTAACATACTTGTTTTCATTGGTCAGAAGACTGAGTAGAGATGTTGGGATGTCTTGTTGCAACTGTGCTAGATATTTGTGAGGCCAGTTTTGGAGTGCTGCGTGGAGTTCTAGTCGCTGTACTATAGAAATGATATTATTAAACTAGAAAGAATTCAGTAAAGGTTTATAAGAATGCTACTTGGACTAGAAGGTTTGAGTTATAAAGTGAGGTTGGATAAACTGGGACATTTTTTCCCTGGAGTAGTAGGAGTCTGAAGGATGACTTTATAGAGGTCTACAAAATCATGAGAACCATAGATAAGGTAGGTAGCCGACAGCTTTTCCCCATCGTAGGCAAGTCTAAAACTAGACAGCAAGGGTCCAGATACAAAAGGGTCCAGGGGGGCAATGTTTTCAGACAGAGTCTGGAATAGACTGCCCAGAGGAAGTGGTGGAAGCGAGTACAATGTTGTACATGGATGGGATAGGTAGTGAGGGATGTGGACCGAATGTAGGCAAATGGGACTACATTACTTGTAAAAACGGGGCAGCGTGGGCATTTGAGCTGAAAGGCCTTTTTCCATACTGTAGACCTTAAATAAAATGAGAGTGAGGTGATCAGTCAGCCTTGCTCGTGATGCCCAAATCCTAAGAATAAATTGTTAAAAATTCTCTTGAAAACCTGAAATCTCACTGTGGTCTATTCCATTGTTATGTGGTTTGATGTCACATGGTGCATTTGGCTTTGAGACAGAGTGGTCAAAGACAACAACTATCTTCAGCTATAGATAGCACCTAAACACTGCTACACACGGTAATCATTGATATACCAGACTCTGACTTAGAGTCACATTAGGTAGGGACTAATCTATCTTTGGTGTACGTTCAGGTAGCTGGACTCTCAAGCTTCACTAGAATAGTCTGATATAGTTTTTAGTTTAGAGCGTGCGAACTCTGACCACACTGTTGTATTTATACTCAGTGAGGTGCAGCATCATGACATCACCACAAGGCTGCTCCAGGGTCCTAAACCCTTTTTTTAGATTAGATTGCTTACAGTGTGGAAACAGGCCCTTCGGCCCAACAAGTCCACACCGACCCGCCGAAGAGCAACCCACCAGACCCATTCCCCTACACCTAACACTATGAGTAATTTAGTATGGCCAATTCACCTGACCTGTACATCTTTGGACTGTGGAAGGAAACCGGAGCACCCGGAGGAAACCCACACAGACACGGGGAGAACGTGCAAACTCCACACAGTCACCTGAGGCGGGAATTGAACCCGGGTCTCTGGCGCTGTGAGGCAGCAGTGCTAACCACTGTGCCACCGTGCCACCTTGCACAATGACCATTGGTATGGTTTGTAATCTGTATATACATTGCATATTAGGAATATCTCCAGCTGTGATGTGTTAACATCAATGGCATTTCCACTTGACTCTTACAGCCAATAACAGAAGAGGATCAGGAAACTTCACAGTAAAAGCAAGACAGGTTCCCAGCCAATACCACCCCATTCAATTCGAATGTCACTCTGCTCTTCAGGCCAATGCAGCCCACTCTCTTCCAAAGTCAAACTGGAAAATGCTGAAATGCTCAGTAGGTTGTTGCACCATCTGTGAAGAGAAAAATGCAGTTAATAGTCAGCATTTTCATCAGAGAATCAGGAGCAGGAATTCCAAGTGCAGCACACCCACCTGCTCATGAGGATAGGTCCACATTCAAGTCAACCCTGTCCAACATTCAGGGACAGACCCGGGGCTGACAGATACCCAGGCAGGTAGGTCTCTCAGTATTACGGGACTTCGTAACCTGTAACAATGTAAACTGAAAGGCCCTCCAGCAACCAGCCCCACACACATATAACCACACACTCCCTGAACACTCCCCCCCCCCCCACACACACACAGACACACACCCACTCCCCACACACATATAACCACACACTCCCTGA
>NC_057742.1:42627036-42630349 GCF_004010195.1 Chiloscyllium plagiosum
CACGTACTCCCCATACACTCCCCACTTACTCCCCACACATTCCCCACACACTCTCCTCACTGCCCACACACTCCCCACGTCCTCCCCGTGAACTCTCTGCGTATGCCCCATGAACTCCACACCCACTCCCCACATTGCACAGTCTGAACTGAAATAGGGAAAGTGTTCTTTTGAAAGCAGGACTTGACTGTTCTGAATTTGAAAGTGAGCAAAAAGTAAAAGGCAGCAGCTTTGCAATACAAATATCTCTGAATGTTTACTCACAATCTGCTTCCCTGGTTTCTTGAGAGACAGGTTAGGATGGATGAACTGTTCTGTCCTGGAACTCCCTTGATTGAATTCTCTCCCTTCCACTGCAGGCTGAACCCTCCTGCACATACTCTTCTCTGTCCATTCTGCAGCCTGTGGATTACATTTGCAATGGAATTGTCTTCCCTCTGGCACAGCCTCAAGTTCATCCCTCAGTATGATTATTGCAGTTTCCAATCCAGGCCGCGTAGCGCTTGCTCCCAGGTTTTGTGCACATAACTATATTTTGGTTCGTTTCTGACCACATGGCTCAGCATATTCCCTCCTTTCTGGTTACTGTCCGTCCAGGGCATTGACCCTATTCCCATCAGCTCTGAGTCCACTAAGCCACCCTTTCACAGAATCTCTACAGCAGGCTATTCACTCATTACATTCACGTTAGCCCACCCAAGAGCATCCCACCCAGACCCATCCTACTGCCTTTACCCCACAACCCCACCTTTCCTATGATTAATCCATCTAGTCTGCATATCCCTGGACACTACGGGCAATTTACTATGACCAATCCACCTGACCTGCACATCTTTGGACTGTGGGAATGTGGTGAAAGGGTTAAAATTGTGTCCCAATACATGTGTGAATCTAACCGAAAATGGAAGGTGTCGCTTAGTCCCGTGTGAATCTTGTTATACACCTTCCCGTGTGAATCTTCTTATCTGTATGTAACCAGAATGGAATGTGTTTTTTAGCCTTGCTCTGCTGTTCACATGAATGTTTATATCTGGAAAAGGGTATATCAGCTGGAGAAGTCTCCAGTTCGGTAGAGTCTGCTCCGGGGTTACGTTTAACCGCCGAGCGTGGGTTGTTGGCAACCGCTCTACAAGAACTGACGGCTCCCAGTTTTGGTAACATGTAGAGTGAGTATAAGCCAGACCCGTTGTAAGTACGAGACTGGTTGTGGGGACACTGCGGGGAATAAAACACTTATATTCTAGCAGACTCGCCTCTTGGCTGTTTGTTCTGTGTCAGACTACTTTCCTGCGAGCCTGGTCCTTGACCTTGAGAATTTTTTAAAACAGGGAAGAAACTGGAGCACCCAGAGGAAACCCATGCAGACACGGGGAGAACGTGCAAACTCCAGACAGACAGTCGCCTGAGGGTTGAATTGAACCCAGGTCCCTGGTGCTGTGAGGCAGCAGTGTCATCCACTGAGCCACAGTGCCACCCCATTTTGAGCTGAGTTAAAAATACCTTGATGTGGAGGTGCCAGTGGTGGACAGGTGTAGACAGAGTCACAAATCACACAACAGAACTATAACCTGGTGCTGAGTGATTTTTGGAAATACTTTGGTCAATCTGCCACAATGCATTTGGTCTGACTTCTACAAAAGAAGGTTTCCAGCATGTACACCAAAGAAACAAGTTATAACTCGATTAATATCAAATCATCAACTACAAGCACTCAAATCGGGGTGGCATGGTGGCTCAGTGGTTAGCACCGCTGCCTCACAGCACCAGGGTTAATTCCCACCTCAGGCGACTGACTGTGTGGAGTTTGCACGTTCTCCCCGTGTCTGCGTGGGTTTCCTCCGGGTGCTGCGGTTTCCTCCCACAGTCCAAAGATGTGCAGGTTAGGGTGGATTGGCCATAGTGTTAGGTGCATTAGTCAGGGGGAATGGGTCCGGGTGGGTTACTCTTCGGAGGGTTGTCTAATCTAATCTAATCAAATAAAACAAAACACTGTGCACAGCAGGTTCTGAAATAAAAACAGAAAATGCTAGAAAGGATTTATAAATGACAATGCCTAAATGTAAAGTCCAAAGCTAATATCACAAGCATTATTGACCAGCCTTATTCCCAAACAACAACCAAAACCTCATACACTCTGCACACCTCATGGTGTAAGCTTTAGCATTAGGAGCTTTGCTTTCCTCTTCCATGTCTGGCTGGTTCAGGGCCAATTCTGTCACTTCTAAACACCACCCAGGCTACACTGTGCTAATTCAGCACAAACAGGGAATTAGACCCATGTGTAACTCTATCAGTGGTAGCACACATTCCCCTGGGTTCAGAGATTGTATGCTCTTTACCCAATTCTGCAGTGTTCACAGATAATCCAGACTGACACTCCAAGACTCTTCCGGGGTAGTGCTGCACTGATAGAAATGCCCTCTTTCAGATAAGACTGTATCACATGGGATCTTGCTGTGCGTGACAGGTTTCCTGCATTACGACACAAACTCAAAAGCACTTCATTGGCTATCAAGCGCTTTGGGAATGAAATGGAAGTCATGAAAGGTGTCTTTTTTGTCCTTCCTTTTAATTTTCCTCCCTTTTCGACATGACGCAGCTGAATAACAGGAGGCTGTTACTGAAACTGCAGGATCGAGACCAAAAATATCCTCGGGCAAAGAAACAGACAGACACTGAGCAAGGTGAAAAGACCCAAGTTGTACAGGGGGGTGAAATGACTACTGGGGGACCCATGGGCTGACTCTCGCTCACTCTCTCTTTCTGCCTGCCCCTGGGAAACCCATTCACCACATCAGGAGTTACAATCCATGGTAATGTATACTGACAGGGAGCAGCAATTAACAAAGCTAATGAGATAAAAATGATCCCTAGAGGCCAGGTTCTGTGAAGAGTTCCATTAATTTAAATTACACCATTCACTTGATTGAGAGCCTGATAGAAAAAAAAAATGGAAGATTCAAACTCCTTTTAGATGATACAATGATTTTTATTTCTCTCTGAGAAGTAGTCACTATTGGACAGCAATGTGAAATGGTCAGACTGTCAATTGGGAGCTAAATATTAGCCAAGGCTGTGGGAAGAAGGCCAACTCTGCTTCAAGGTATTGCCAGGGATTCATTTACACCCACCAGAGGGATGCTCATCTCAAGGAAAGGACATAGATCCATTTCCAAACTTGGAAACCTGAACAACTGACCTCCGCCCATACCCAGCATGTTTACATCTTCAAGAGGTGTAGGAGGGTGGGGGGTGAAGGGAGGAGGTGTGGGGGTGAAGGGAGGGGGGTGCGGGGGTGATGGGAGGGGAGTGT
>NC_057742.1:42634589-42638263 GCF_004010195.1 Chiloscyllium plagiosum
GCGAAGGGAGGGGAGTGCAGGGGGTGAAGGGAGGGAGTGCGGGGGTGAAGGGAGGTTGGTGCGGGGGTGAAGGGGGGGCGTGTGGAGATGCAACGTTGCGGTTTTCTGAGTCCTGTGCATTGTTCCCTGGGTTATCATTCTCGCTGTACCGAGGTAGTTCAGACCCACCCTTAATCTTCCCCATGCTCCAGCCATTCCCTCTCATATTCCTCACGCCAGCTCATGTCCCTTCCCTCCTTAGACCCATGTATCCTCCCTCGCCACTCAATCAGAATCCACTCTGTGAAAGAGTCAGGGTGTCTTTGATTTGGACATTAAACAATTAATCTTCTTCTAATCTGATGTGGAGGTTGGACAACGTCAGGAGTCACACGGCACCGACTTAGACTCCAAGGGCTTTTTTGGAAATCACAACCTTTCCAAGTGCTGCGCCTTCCTCAGGTGAGCTGCCAGCTTCAACCCTGAGTAATGGTCCATTTCCATTTCACAGCAATTCCCTCTCAACCAATAGAATGAAGGAGATGGTAAAATGTGTTTAATTTTAACAGCAGGTCATTAGTTTTTACAAAGTAGTAGATATATAGATGTACAAATGTTAGTCCAAAACATGACACGAAAGCTTGCTGGCACATTTTTCGTAGTTTTGTCATTATAGTCCTCCTGTATTTGGAAACTTACCATAGCGCATGCCTACATTGAACATAATAGTGATCGATATAACGTGTCTATTTTGCCTATTTTGAAAGATAGAGCTTTGCGATTAATTGTTATATTATAAGCACATATATGTATTAAATAAACCATCTAATTGTGACATTTAAGATCTGAAGAGCAATGGATTTACACTGAAGATATTTCTCATTTATAAGTAAGTTATTCAAAGGTACTGTGGGAAAAACGTGGGAAAGTAGGTTTTTACATCCAGAATGATCAAACTTTCAGGTTTCTTGATGCAATTCCTATCTCCATCAGGAGATAGAATTCAAGTCCAAAGCCTCAGTTCAATAAAGCATCTAAACAAATCCCCAAACACACAGCAATCCGTCAGTACAGCCCTGGGGTTTCTGCCAAACGTTTACAACTCCCTGGAGTTGGACTCTGAACTTTGATTCTCCTGACTCAGAGAAAGTGTGCTAGCCACAGCTGACACATAGCCGAATGAACTGAGGTGGCATTTTCCAGAGTTTATACATTGGTCCTTTGCGTTATGCACTTCTCAGGCAGAGAGTGATACCCAACATTAACGAGATAATGCAGAAATGTTCTGGAGTAATGCAGAGGAATGTGAGCAAGATCAGAACCTATTTATCTGTAGTGAGAAACCAAGAGAAAAAGATGTCTTTGGGATTCCAAAACAAGTCGTTCAGCCCCTCAAATCCTTTCTGTTATTCGATTAGATCATGTGACCCAACTTCTATACTCCTCCTTTTCTCCTTATCACTTAATTCCTTGCAATAACAACCTGTTATTTGTGAAAAAACAATTGATTGAACATCAACTGCCATTTCTAGGACAGTTCCTAACTTCTACCTTACTTTGTGTGCAGATATCTTCCCTAATTTGGCGGCATCTGCAGAGAGAGAAGCAGAATTAACATTTTCAAATGTTAGTGGGCGGCACGGTGGCACAGTGGTTAGCACTGCTGCCTCACAGCGCCAGAGACCCGGGTTCAATTCCTGTCTCAGGCGACTGACTGTGTGGAGTTTGCACGTTCTCCCCGTGTCTGCGTGGGTTTCCTCCGGGTGCTCCGGTTTCCTCCCACAGTCCAAAGATGTGCGGGTGGGGGTGTGGGTGTGGGTGTGGGTATGGGTGTGATTGTGGGTGTGGGTGGGGGTGTGTGGAAGAAGCACATCCAGACCCTCTCCCCAGAAACCCAATGGGTTATTGAGCCTTTGAAACCTGTTGAAGATTGTCTCTGGATTGTCAGTGTTTCTGTTTTTGATCAATGGTAGTTGGGTTTCCCTGACTTTCATAAGCGCATCATGTAAAGGGGAGTGAGGAGTCCAGCACAGCTTGCGGGTCAGATACTTTGTCCCAGACTAAGCAGCTAATCCTGTAAATCCCAGTAGTCTCACCTCTGACCTTTCCAATCTCAGCCCCCACCATCCTGCTAACATGGTCTGCTTCCCACCACAACTCTAACGTCCCATCCCACATCTCCCCTTCACCAGGATAATCCTGCCCATCTCTAACACCCTTCCCCCACCCCCAGCAATCCAGCAGTTTATCCCCATGGTCACCAAAACCCTGCCCCCTCCCTGTCGCCAGGCTCTTCCCAATTCTGGGTCCCACATGCAATATGCCTGCAACGCCTCCTCAACACCTCCTCATCCCCTATTCCATCGAGACATACACATTATTGGAGCCAGGAAGGTGCAGAGAGGGGGACAGTGATAGGAACCAACTCCAAGTTTAACCCTAGACAAGGATTGAGTACATGGGAGGCACCTTCACCTTGTCACTATGGAACCCATTGTAATGTTAAAGAATTGCCTTATTTCAAAGTGATTTTCTTTCTTCCTGGAGTGTGGGAGGCTGAGAGGTAACTTCATAGAAGTTTATAAAATCATGAGGGGCATGGATAGGATAAATAGACAAGGTCTTTTCCCTGAGGTGGGAGAGTCCAGAACTAGAGGGCATAGATTTAGGGTGAGAGGGGAAAGATTTAAAAGAGACCTAAGGGGCAACTTTTTCACACAGAGGGTGGTACGTGTGTGGTACATGAGCAGGAAGGGTTCAGAGGGATGTGGGCCAAATGGGACTAGATTAGTTTCGGATATCTGGTCAGCGTGGATGAGTTGGAGCTGTTTCTGTGCTGTACATCTCTAATGATTCTCTGACTGACAGACGACCCCCCCACATCCCACAAAGAAATAACGACCTTTCTCCTCTGAGGGCCATTTAAAGTGAGGCTGACTTCTGTCCATCATTTTGATCGGAGTCACACATTAGTGCTCCCTCCACTTCTGATAAATCAGAACAGCAGGTGAGGCTGGGGAACTGAACGGACTGGAGCATGTCCATCCAAATCACAGCTCATGGAGCACCTGAAGATGACCAAGACGTTTGGAAGGGCGGGTGGTTGTGGGAGACCGGAACAAGAGACTGAAAATATAAAAGGGTCATTTGAAAATGGAATAAAAATGTCAAGAGAAATTCCCCAGAGAGCGGTGAGGACATTGAAGTCATTATCTCGAGGATTTGTTGTGGGAAACAACAGCTGAAGAGGAAGCGAGATAAATGCACAAAGGTGAAAGGAGTAGAACAGGGTTTCCCACATTGGGGGTCGGGAGCTGAACGTTTGCTGCAGCAATTTCCAAGTCCTCCCTGGGTATCTGACTGAGCTCCTCCAACTCTGTTCCCACCATCACCCCGACAAAAGGGCCGATGCCAGGCTGCGTCAGCCCTCAGTGAGTACCCAGCACACACCCACTGGCTGTGAGAGGCACGGCAGGAGCAACCCCAAAGCACCAGCACAAACAGCCGGCCAAAGGGCCAGCTCCCTCCCTGCATGTCGTGAGGAATCCCGGGAAAATCCTGAAAGCAATAATGAGCACTTCCCCCTGAAATGGAAAAGCAGTTCGCATGGACTGGGGGGAGGCAGGGGGAAAGGGGTGGGTGGGGCAGGAGTGGGGGTGGAGTTAGGGGTGGGAGTGGGGGGGAATCAGAGTGGG
>NC_057742.1:42643169-42669148 GCF_004010195.1 Chiloscyllium plagiosum
TGTGTGTCTGTGTCTGTATGTGTGTGTCTGTGTGTGTCTCTGTGTCTGTGTGTGTGCGTCTGTGTGTCTGTGTCTGTATGTGTGTGTCTGTGTGTGTCTCTGTGTCTGTGTGTGTGCGTCTGTGTGTCTGTGTCTGTATGTGTGTGTCTGTGTGTGTCTCTGTGTCTGTGTGTGTGCGTCTGTGTGTCTGTGTCTGTATGTGTGTGTCTGTGTGTGTCTCTGTGTCTGTGTGTGTGCGTCTGTGTGTCTGTGTCTGTATGTGTGTGTCTGTGTGTGTCTCTGTGTCTGTGTGTGTGCGTCTGTGTGTCTGTGTCTGTATGTGTGTGTCTGTGTGTGTCTCTGTGTCTGTGTGTGTGTGCTGTCATTGGGTTTCCATACCAGTGAGTATAATGTCCGCCTGCACGGGGCTGAAACGGTGAAGGAAGGCGATTAGTGAGCTCAGCTCCTGCGAGACTATCTCGCGGGGTGAGTGGTTTCCATACCAGTGAGTATAATGTCCGCCTGCACGGGGCTGAAACGGTGAAGGAAGGCGATTAGTGAGCTCAGCTCCTGCGAGACTATCTCGCGGGGTGAGTGTGAGAGTGTGTGAGAGGGTGGATACAGAGAGAGGGAGAGAGAGAATTCCATGCCACGTTCCTTCTGCTGCCGTTCAGAGGCAGTGTTACATTGAGCAGGATTCTGGTCATAGCAGCGCTCCTGTAAATATCACACAGAAAGAGCGATTCCACTGGCAGATGCGAAGCGATCTGTTTTGGGTGGAGTGGCTGATGGCTCGGGGAGGTGCCTTTAAGGCAGAGTGCAGTGAAACAAGGAAACAACTAAGGACAGGTTTTATTATACTGAACCGTCCTGTCATTAGAGAGTGCTGCCAGGTTATGTGTTATCAGCAGATCAGAGCTGGGAAGCCTGGACTAGACGCGATTATATTTAAAGAGGCTGGTGCTGGAGAGCACACTGACAAAGGGGCAGGCACTACAACATGCAAACAGCGGTGCCCTGTCTCCTCAGCCTGGTCCTCCTCTTCTGGGGGTCCTGTGCCCTGGATCCCACCTACCTACCCAGCAACCACAGCATTGATCTACCTGGGGCAAAGGCATTTGTGAGCGAGTACAACGACACGGCAGAAGTCATCCTTTTCAAGAGTGTTTCAGCGAGCTGGAATTACAACACCAACCTGACTGCATACAACCAGGAGAAACAGGTACCACCTTCACTCTCTCATCAGCAAGCTGCTGTAATAGTGTAGGATCAGCTACTTAACACATGGTACTGCCTTCTCTTCTGGATACACACCTTAGGTATCTATCGTACACTGACCAGCGACAGGAAAATGCTACAGTTCAACTGGAACAGCAGAGCCAGATAACTTTCACGCTTTCACTGGATGTGTGGGTATTTAAGAAAGGTCCCAGTTTGTATTTCATGTTGATAGTGCGCCCCTGATGCTGCACTCGTCAGCTCTACCTCAGCCACAGGGAGTCCCACTGATCGCGTCCGTTCCACTGTCCGGGGAGCCAGGTCTCCAGTCAGTCCGAGAAAGGAGATTTGGGAAGGATTTCTCAGAGGAGACGGGGAGGGGGGTGGGGGGTGTAATCCATGTGGCTTTACATCTGCAAAGGGTTGGGGGAACGTGGAGAATCTGAGAGTCAGGGATAGAGACCAGGGTCGGACTGGGAGGTGCTCTGAGAGGGGCTGGTGGTGGTGTGGGGACACAAACGGTCAAAGTGTTTGCCTGAGCAGTGACACAGTGTGAGGCTGCCTCACTGAGTGGGGAAGCATTTACCAGTCTCACTCACCACCTACCCAGGGGGCCACTGACTGGTGCTGCTTTTACCACTGCCAGGCCACACGCAGGCACTGTCCACACGCTGGCACCCTGCTCTCATCCCCCCTGGCCATGTCTGAACCACTTGGTCATTAGGAAGGAAGCTCACGCTCTGTAAAGGGGAACTGGCTCAAGATTCTCTGGGCCAGAGCTAGTAACTGAGTAATCAGGTCTCCCTCTCTCTCTGTGCTGTTTCAGAGAGGGCCAGACCACACACTGTGATCAAACTGCACGAGGTCATTTTAATCAAACTCAGGCAGCAGATTATGACGGGGAGATGGGAAAGGATGTTCAAACAGACAGCTGACCCAACTAGACTTAATTTGGGGTGGATAAGAATGACCCTGGGACATTGGTTTCTCACACTGGGTCACCGTGTTACCACAGTGGGCCACAAGGTCAGCCTGCACACACAACAGTTCCTTTTGCAAAACGTAATCAAGGAAAAAGTTCGCCTGAGCAGCAAGGCATTGTGTTCAGAACTAATGACAAGGGCAGCAGCTGGGGTTTAGAGAAACAACACCTCCAACGCTCAGCATTAACAAGAGCTTTCACTGTAGGGTGTAGACTGCACAGGACACCGCTGGATCTGCAGACAGCATCTTCCACCCTTAACCCTAACATACTCTGCCATCTTCTTTGTCACATCTGATGAGAAGCTTGTGCATTGGAGCCAACTGGAAGCTGAACTTTTATCTCAGAGGTTTCTGCTGCTTGGTGTCCTCCTGGCTTCGCAGTCAGCAGATTCCAAATACCCACCAAGTACCCACCCCCTCATCACTGCACTCCACTGCAGGACTGAGGGAGTGCCACACTGTCGGAGGGTCAGTGCTGAGGGAGTGCTGCACTGTCGGAGGGTCGGTGCTGAGGGAGTGCCGCACTGTCGGAGGATCGGTGCTGAGGGTGTGCTGCACTGTCGGAGGGTCAGTGCTGAGGGAGTGCTGCACTATCGGAGGGTCGGTGCTGAGGGAGTGCCGCACTGTCGGAGGGTCAGTGCTGAGGGGGTACTGCACTGTCGGAGGGTCAGTGCTGAGCGAGGGCTGCACTGTCGGAGGGTCAGTGCTGAGGGAGGGCCGCACTGTCGGAGGGTCAGTGCTGAGGGGGTACTGCACTGTCGGAGGTGCCATGTTCTGAATGGAACATTAACCTAATACCTGTTCTTCCATGTTTGACCAACAGAGGGTTCCTTATCTGTTTTAAAGAAGCAGAGGACCATTTCGGTGGGTCCTGGTCAATCTGTATCTCACAATTAACAATTCAAAAACAGATTGTCCAGTCATTATCACATTGTTGGTTATCGGAGTTTACTGATCACAACTTCCTTTTCAAAAATAATTTAGAGGAAATGGACTTCATTGGCTAGGTCATCATTTATTACCCAACCCTAATTGGCCAGAGAGCAGTTAAGTGTCAACCAGACAGCACTGTGGGTTTGGAGTCACATATTGACCAAACCAGAGAAGGATAGTAGATTTCTTTCCTTCCAGAACATTAGTGAAGCAGGTGGGTTTTTACTACAATTACAGTGGTCGCTACGAGACTAACTTTCATTTCATTCCACATGTTTATGTAAATTTCACCAGCTGCCATGATCAGATTTGAGCATTAGCCTGAGGTTCTGAATTGTCAGTGACAATACGCTAATGCCACTCCTCCCTCCTTCCTGCATACCCTAACTTCCAGCAGATCAAAGCGTACTTCATTGTCTCAGAAGTGGTTAGGAATCATGAAAGGTGCTATGTAAATGCAAGATTCCTTTTCTGGAAGGCCAGTCCAGACCAATAGGATGCAAGGTTTGTCTTGGCTCCTGTTTCAGGACAATAATATGAGCTAGGCTGGGCCTCCATCTCACAACTTACCCAGGACTTGGTATAAAATGGGCAAAAGTGAGGACTGCAGATGCTGGAAACCAGAGTCTAGATCAGAGTGGTGCTGGAAAAGCACAGCAGGTCAGGCAGCATCCGAGGAGCAGGGAAATCGATGTTTCGGGCAAAGACCCTTCATCAGGATGATGCCTGACCTGCTTTTCCAGCACTACTCTAATCTTGGTATAAAATGATCTGGCTCGATTTGCCAGACAGAACCTGAGTAGGAGTGAGGGAATGACAATGTTCCATTCACCAGATTTCACTTCACTGAGAGTTAACAAATGCTTTTGTCTCACAGGGAAATGACCGAGGACTCCCATTTCACACTGAAAAAATAGTTACATTTATATAGCACCATTCACAACCTCAGACCATCCCAAAGTGATTTACAACTGTTTAAAATGTAGTGACTGCTGTAAACAGGAAAACAGGACTCTGGACTAGGCCTTGAACTCTACCTCGATGACTCTCTGATAAGATTATTACAACTGTAGGATAAACGTTACAGGAAATTGGAGGAAGATTGATATTCAAATGAAATTTTATTCACTTCAGGGATAAGTAAGTTGCATATCAGGTACATGGGAAGAATGTTGGCCTGGACTGTGTAACTGGGTCCAAAGAACAATTCCTTCGTGACTTTGTGTAAATTAATTAGCTCCATTACAACTTTGTTAGATCTCTGACCTCTTACACATCCATGATTTTCTCCACTTCAGGCATACCCTTCACTGATTAAGCTCTGACCTATCCCCCTTCACCTGTCTCCACCTTTCCAAATCTCGCCCTGCTCCTTTGAGGCAACACCTGAGAATTACTCAGGGGGTGGTGAGAATATGGAACTCACCAGCAAACAGAGTGGTTGAAGCAGAATGGGGTAGCTGGATAAACACATGAAGGATACGTAGACAGACGGCTGGGAGGAGGATGGATCAAACAGAGAGACCCAGATACTCGGGGGTACATTGTTCTTCAAAAGTGCATCGTGGATGGACAGGTGGTAAAGAAGGTGGTTAGCGCATTTGCCTTCATTGCTCAGACCACTGGGTATAGCAGCTGGGACTTCTTGCTGAGGTTGTACAGGACTTCGGTGAGGCCACTTTTAGAGTACCATATACAGATGTGATAACCCTGCTATTGGAAGGATGGTATTAAATTGGAGAGGGTTCAGAAAAGATATTGCTAGGACTAGAAGGTTCGAGTTATAAGGAGAGGCTGGAACACTTTTCACTGGAGTTGAGCTTCTAAAGGTTTCTAAAATCACAAGGGTGAATAGGTGATAAGGTGAATAGCAAAGTATTTTCCTGAGGGTGGGGGTGTTCAAATCTGGGGGAGGGCATATTTTTAAGGTGAACAGAGAAAGATTTAAAAGCGTACTGAGGGGCAACTTTATCACACGGAGGGTGGTGCGTACATGGAATGAACTGCCAGAGAAACTGGTCGATGCAGGTACGGTTACAGCATTTAAAAGACATTTGGACAGGTACATGAATAGGAAAGGATCCGAGAGATATGGGCCAAATGCAGGCAATTGGGACTAGTTTAGTTTGAGAAACTTGATCAGCACAGACTAGTTGGACCAGAGGGTGTGTTTCTGTGCTGCCTGCCTCTATGACTTTGAGGATTAGCACCAGTACGTCAGGCCAAATGGGAGAAAGTGAGGACTGCAGATGCTGGAGATCGGAGTCGAGAGTGTGATGCTGGAAAAGCGCAGCAGGTCAGGCAGCATCCGAGGAGCAGGGAAATTGATGTTTCAGGTCGGATGAAGGGCTCCCCCCCGAAATGACAATTTTCCTGCTCCTCGGATGCTACCTGACCTGCTGTGCTTTTCCAGCACCACACTCATGTCAGGCCAAATGGCCTATTTCTGTGTTGTAAGTTTTAAGTCCTACCTTGCAAACATTAAATTGACAATTTTCCTGCTCCTCGGATGCTACCTGACCTGCTGTGCTTTTCCAGCGCCACACTCATGTCAGGCCAAGTGGCCTATTTCTGTGTTGTAAGTTTTAAGTCCTACCTTGCAAACATTAAATTGCTTGTCCGTACCCAAGGCTCAGTATCAGACTCTGTTTTATCACACTCCTGTGAATTCTCTTGTCTTACATTAAAGTTACTATATGAATGCAAGGTAATTTAGTCATTAATCAAGCTGATAAGGTGAAGGAGGATCTGGTCATGGAACCGCTGTGGTGAACTCTGACCTTTCTGATCCTTGGTCAAGGCAAATGTTGAGATCAGTGGGGATTCCCACTGGGAAAGAATCAGAAACCCAGCTCGGTTGAAGTGGGAAAGCAAAATATTGCCGATGTTGGAGATTCAAAATTAAAGCAGGAAATGTTAAAAATACTGAATTGGTCTAGCAGTTTCTACAAAGTGAGAGGAACAAGTTAGGGTCAGGATTTTACACTGTGCTCAGGACAGTGTGGTGGAAGATTGAGGTTGAAATGGGTTCTGTGCCCACACTTGTGGGCGGCACGGTGGCACAATGGTTAGCACTGTTGCCTCACAGCGCCAGAGATCCGGGTTCAATTCCCGCCTCAGGCGACTGACTGTGTGGAGTTTGCACGTTCTCCCCGTGTCTGCGTGGGTTTCCTCCGGGTGCTCCGGTTTCCTCCCACAGTCCAAAGATGTGCAGGGTCAGGTGAATTGGCCATGCTAAATTACCCGTAGTGTTAGGTAAGGGGTAAATGTAGGGGTATGGGTGGGTTCGCTTCGGCGGGTCGGTGTGGACTTGTTGGGCCGAAGGGCCTGTTTCCACACTGTAATGTAATCTGTAATCTGTAGTAATTTATTGGCAGTGTGGTCAGCTGAGTAACGTTGCCACAGGTAGTCTATTGACCAACTACCTCTGGGCCTGTTTTGTTACCCTCTTGTTGTGTCTGGGAGGGAGGCCTGAAACCAAATGGGACGAGAGAACAGGTAATGGTTCTATGTTAATTGAGGAGTAGCCGTGTGTGGAGGAAATATAACTCTAACTAGAAATGTCAAGTGTATCTAACCACCATGAAATCTCTGGAATTTAACACGGTGGTCTAATTGACAGCACAGGCACCTCTGGTACTTTACGCCCAGTCAGCAGCTTTGAAGCCCTGGCAATTCTCCCACAAGGAGATATTCAGCTGCCAGGTAACATGGGGAATGCTGAAGGTGAGAAGGGAATGTCCTTTGAGGAGATCATTGTGAGCCTAGTCTGGGGTGAAGGGAGTGATGCTTTCCTTACCCATGGACCTTTCCTCAGGCCGCCACACCTCGAGTAGGCCTCCCTCATCCAGTTTCCATGGTAATGCGCTGTTTAAGCTGACAGCCTCCTCACAACGGTGGGGGGGGACATATTAATTTAGATTTAACTTAGATTCCCTACAGTGTCGAAACAGGCCCTTCGGCCCAACAAGTCCACACCAACCCTCTGAAGAGTAACCCACCCAGATCCATTTCCTTCTGACTAATGCACCTAACCTATAGGCAATTTAGCATGGCCCATTCACCTGACCTGCACATTTTTGGACTGTGGGGGGAAACCAGAGCACCCGGAGGAAACCCACGCAGACACGGGGAGAATGTGCAGACTCCACACAGACAGTCACAGAGAGATGGTGAGGGCGAAATCACCGCACCATCTGTAAACTGACACCAGTTCTTCAAAAATATCCTGCGTTTGAGAGCCTTCAATCGTTCAGATAAGCAGCAAGCTGATCCAAAAAGCCCTGGCTGAGCAATTGTACTAGGGGCAAGCTGTCTTACCACAGATTGTGTCTATTTCAGCAATGCCCACTTCCCAGGCCACAAAGTGTCTGGTCAAATTTTCGTGGGAGAGGATGAGACGTGATTGAGCTGCTAGTTCAACAGAATGTTATCAAACCCAATTCGGAGTCATTCATATCCGGACTGAGACCGAGACCATGAAATGAAGTCTACTCCAAAACACTTTGTGCAACCATTCACATTGACATTCTTTTGTCCATTAGTTTAGTAGAAGGTTCACATTTTTATCACTGAATCCAAGCTGTCCATCTCAATGCTCCTACTCAGCCCATAAGGACACTGAATAATGCTGAATTTAAACTGAGTGAGGAATAAGTGAAGTTTCTCTTACTGAAAAGCCCCTTTGCTGAATAAGAGAGGAAATATTTCACACTGCATTAGTAAACTCATCAAACCTGTTCTCCCCTGAAATTGATCGGGCTCTGATTTCAGGGTTGCTTTGATTTTTTGGGTTTATTTTTAGTTACCGGTGAGAAGCTGGGGGGATGTAAACAGTTTACTTGAACTGCTGCAGTCTTTGGAGAATGGGGAAACCCACTCAGTATTTGGGAAGGATTTCCAGGACTTTGACCCAGAAACACTGAGGGAAAAATGATATATTTCCAAGGCAGGAGTTTCTTTTTTGTTCTCTTGTGGAATGTGAGCATCGCTGGCTGGGCCAGCGTTTATTGCCCGTCCCTAGTTGCCCTTGAGAAGGTGGGGGTGAGCTGCCTTCTTGAACTGCTGCAGTCCATGTGCTGTAGGTCAACCCACAATGCCCTTAGCCCTCAACTGTCCTTGGGTAAGTAGGCTGTCTGACAGCATTCCTGTTAATGGGCTGGGCATTCAACTGACTGAGACAAAACCGTAATATGATTGAAGAAAGAGAGAGATGAATCAGTTCAGAATTCAGAAATTGGAGGGTCACTGGAAGAGAAAGGTAGGGTGCAAATCATTGAATGAGTGAGAGATGTTGACTGAGAGGCAATCATTGGAAGTTCGGTGGCAAGAATGAATGAATCAGAGATGGTGAGTCAATGTGCATGGGATTCTCTGAATTTGTGTGAGCGTTTAATGAGCACTGTAATCGCCAGGATAATTTCACCAGGAGGAGACAGGGAGGTTTTCAGATGCTGGAGATCAGATTTGGGAGGAGCAGGAATGATGAAGGGCCCCGGCCTGAAACGTCAATTCCCCTGCTCCTTGGATGCTGCCTGACCTGCTGTTCTTTTCCAGCAACAGACTCTCAACTAATTTCACCAGGAGGTTTACCAGCACTATCAGATCTTAAACAGCTGCTGCAATGTGGGAAGAATCTTCAATGAGATAGCTTCCACCAATCTCTCCAGGAACACACGTGGCAACACGTGTGTCAGGTTGACATGTATCTGAGAATTCCTTTTTCTTTTCTATCACCTGATGAAGGAGCGTCACTCCGAAAGCTAGTGTGCTTCCAATTAAACCTGTTGGACTCTAACCTGGTGTTGTGTGATTTTTAACCTTTTCTTTTCTGCTCCTGTTTACCTGGTGAGCCCAGAGACTATGAAGTAGCTGAGGAAGTGGAAGGAATTCTTCTGTGGGAGCCTAAGAGATGATGATCAGCTGATATTTTAATAACTCCTCAGTTAGAGGGCCAATGTAGTGTGAGGCTCCACGCTATGGGAAGGATGTTATGAATTTAAAGAGGTGACAACCCATATTCACTTGGGGCCTGTCCAAGTACATGCAAAACAATTCAGAAACATTTCACTTACCAATAGAACAATGCAACTCACCAAATAATATAATGGAAGTGATTAAAACCGGGAAAGAAGGGGACAAGGTGGACAAAGATGGATTGTTTCTAAACATTAAAGGCCCTGAAGGAGAGACCAGAGGAATGATATAAGTTCGATGGGAGCAGAGGGAGCATAGTCAGGCTATGCAGTTCCCTTTCAGGGTAAGCAACTGAGGCAGAAACAATTTAAAACTCTGTATTAAATTGTACAAAGGTGGATTCGAGGTGGAGTTGGTGGGATATTGGAACCAGAGGAGTTATAAAAGTTAGAAACTTAGAAAGGTTTGCACATTAGCAAGGTAAGTTCGGACACAGACTCACTGGCCAAATGAGTTGTTGCCATGTCAATATTATGGCATTATTCCAGAGAATGTTCCTGGCATTTTATGGCAATTTCCATCTCTACCAGTAGGTAGAATTTGGGAAGGATTGTTTAAGACAGTCACCAACCTTTAGGCCTACCTAGTGATTATTGGTCAAGGATACCTGTTGTATAACAACCATAGAAGAAGCCCTGTTCTTAGGTACCAAGAAGATTAATTGTATGGTAGCAGTATGTATAAATATATTTGGCTGGTGTCGTTACTGGGGCAATAAGAAGCTGGGACAGAATCAATTGTTCAACTAAATACTAAACTCCTTGACTCCGCCCACAGACTGTGTCTAATCAGTGGAATGAGTGGAGTTGATGTGCCTTGCACATTAACCCCATCAGAACCATAACCTTATAGTCCAATAATGTTGACATTGTTTCAGGGCAGTGTGGAACTTTATCTCCAGCATTAGGTATTTAAATACAAAGGGCTGGTGTGTGAACTCAGAATAGAAGATGAATCGCAAATTTTGCTGTGAAAATACAGGAATGACTGGAAAATTACTTGGCTGCAGTCCAAGATGGTGGCAGAGTACGTTTCCATAGCCAGAACTCGTTCAATCTGTCCATTTCATTCCCCTTCTTTTTACCTTCTGTCCTCGGGCAGCACTGTCGCTAAAGCTGGGATGAAAGTCAGCGCAGACACCCGGCCTCAGCATGGACTCAAAATCCCAGCCTCAGCGTGGACCCAGACTCCCGGCCTCAGCGTGGACCCAGACTCCCGGCCTCAGTGTGGACCCAGACTCCCGGCCTCAGTGTGGACCCAAACTCCCAGCCTCAGCGTGGACACAGGCTCCTGGCCTCAGTGTGGACACAGACTCCTGGCCTCAGTGTGGACCCAGGCTCCCGGCCTCAGCGTGGACCCAGACTCCTGGCCTCAGTGTGGACACAGACACCCGGCCTCAGTGTGGACCCAGACACCCGGCCTCAGTGTGGACCCAGACACCCAGCCTCAGTGTGGACCCAGACTCCCGGCCTCAGTGCGGACCCAGACTCCCGGCCTCAGTGTGGACACAGACACCCGGCCTCAGTGTGGACACAGACAACCGGCCTCAGTGTGGACCCAGGCTCCTGGCCTCAGTGCGGACCCAGACTCCTGGCCTCAGTGTGGACACAGACTTCTGGCCTCAGTGTGGACACAGACTCCCGGCCTCAGTGTGGACCCAGGCTCCCAGCCTCAATGTGGACCCAGACTCCCGGCCTCAGTGCGGACCCAGACTCCTGGCCTCAGTGTGGTCTCTTAACTCCCGGCCCCAGTGTGTTCTCTAATTCCCGGCCTCAGTGTGGTCTCTAACTCCCGGCCTCAGTGTAGTCTCTAACTCCTGGCCTCAGTGTGGTCTCTAATCCCGGTCTCAGTGTGGTCTCTAACTCCCGGCCTCAGTTTGGCCTCTAACTCCCGGCCTCAGTGTGGTCTCTAACTCCTGGCCTCAGTGTGGTCTCTAATCCCGGCCTCAGTGTGGTCTCTAACTCCCGGCCTCAGTGTGGTGTGTGGGGGTGTCTCAGTGTGTGGTCTCTAATCCCGGCCTCAGTGTGGTCTCTAACTCCCGGCCTCAGTGTGGTCTCTAACTCCCGGCCTCAGTGTGGTCTCTAACTCCCGGCCTCAGTGTGTTCTCTAATTCCCGGTCTCAGTGTGGTCTCTAACTCCCGGCCTCAGTGTGGTCTCTAACTCCTGGCCTCAATGTGGTCTCTATCTCCTGGCCTCAATGTGGTCTCTATCTCCTGGCCTCAGTGTGGTCTCTAACTCCCGGCCTCGAGATGACGCCCAGTGCGGTCTGCGTTTGCTTCGCTGCTGTTCTGAACTCTTATTTCTCTGAATTTCTAGTTTATTGCTGTATTTTTTTCTTTTTTTTTCTTTTTGTTTCCTAATAGTTTATACTTAAGAATCTGTACATTGGTACCTAAGGTGCTGCCATAAGTGGCAACTTGTAAATTATTCACAGTACTCATTTGTGTGTATGTCACAATAAAGCTAATTCTAAAAGTCTTTACAAGACCTGGAAAAAATATGATGCACTGACTGGGGTACGGGCTGGAACTCAGTAAGCAGATTCTTCAGTTACAGAGGGTAGTGGGATGGGGCACAATCTGCACATTTCCGTGACTCTTTAATTCTATGAAAATACCTTGACGAAATAGTGGCTTTTTGCTCATTTATACACAGAGGAATTGTTGAGTATCAACTAAATGCCTTAGTGACTGATAATCAGTGTTACTGTCAGGATTTATGTATCCCTGGAGCACACTCAGCATCTAATATTAAGAGAAAGAGCAACAGTGTGATATTTCAACACTGAGTGATCTGAAGTTAATGGATTGGGATGTGTTGACCAGCTAGGGAGGTACCAAAGGCAAGGGTGAAGATTTTGATCAGCAACTGGGTTGTGGTTTTGCTGCAGTTTGGTGATATTACAGAGATTGAAAAGGACAGTCTTAGCAATGGCGTGAGTATATGACCGGAGCTGATCATTGGGTTGAACATTGTTACTTACTCTATTGAAGATTGCTCAGATTCTGCTTGTGTATTTGTTTTGTGTTATTATGGACAAAGTGCTGAATGAGGCCTGAGGAGCTGAGCCTAGCCTGATTGAGAATCTGGATTTTATCGATTGTCTGGTTCTGGCTACGGGTTACTATTTGAATTTGCCTGGAGATGTTAAAGCAGACTCTGCAATGTTCACAGTGCAAATAATGTATTGGATGTTGAGCACAATGTTTGCTGACACACTGTTGAAGAAATTAAGGAAGGGAACTTGCAGGTTCTCAGAGCCAGCACCAGAGCTTCTGGGAGAAGATGACCAGAGGGTTTGCATTGCCCTTTAACCCCAGGAAGGATACCACCTTGTCCTTCCAACCCTTTCTCTTTGTCCTCAGAATCAGAGGGTTACAGTTTTGAGACTCACCCAGAGCCTGAGCACAAAAGTCAAGGATAACCCTCCAGTGCAGTATTGTGGGAGCACTGTATTGTTGGAGGAGCCATCCTTTGGTTCAGGCATTAACTGGATTCCCAATTGCCTGTAAAGCACTTTGATCATGAAAGGTGCCACACAAATGAAAATCTTTCTGTTGTCTTCCTGAAGTAGCTGATGCTCCTCTGTCAGGTCATCACATTGATCATCCAACTCTGGGAGGTGCCTTGCACAAGCCCTTCCTTTCAGGATGGTGCTGAACACGGTGAAGAGTCTAGCACATACTCTTAAGGCAAAATCATCAGAGAATTTTCTCATTGACTTGCCTGTCACAAAGATCGAGACCATCCAATTGGTCACCACTATTGGCAACTCTCCTTTCCATTGGACTTGTTTCAGGGTAACTCTGTGCCCAAGATCCTGAAATTGGATCTCTTTATTGTTCTTCTCCTATCTCCCATTGAAAGGTTTGCAAAGGTGAACCGATCAAGAGTTTTATTCTCTGAGAAGGGTCTGATGATGAGAGATTTCAAGGTGTGAGGGGCAACACCTGAACAGTGCAAACTATTTCACAGTGAATAGGAACGAGGAGAGGTTGGAGGGTTAGCAGTTCAGTTTGCTGCTTGGTTTTTTGGAGTGTTCATATGATTTCTTTAAGTACAGAGTATCACTGGATTAGTGGTCTAGAGGTCTAGGCACTGGAGACATGGTTCAGGCACTGGTCTAGGTTCAGGTTTAGGCACTGGGGACATGGTTCAGTCCCCACCAGGGCAAATGGTGCGATTTAAATTCAGTCAGCTCAAGTCTGGAATATAAAGCTGGACTCAGTGACAATGACTGTGAAATCCATCATTGTTTGTTGTAAATCCTATCGGTAGATTTCCTTAAGGGAAGGAAATCTACCATCCTTACCTGGTCTGGTAACTCCAGTAACTTCAGATCCATAGCAATCCTCCAGTAACTGCCTTTGAAATGGTCAAACAAGCTGTTTAATTCAAGGGCACTTGGGGATGGAGAATAAATACTGGCCCTGTCAGTACTACTCATATCTCATGAGAGAATTAAGGAAGAAAAGATCTTTATGTTATTTTGCACATCTGAGTGCACATTAATTTACTGGGATCAGTGTGATGGCACAGCTTAGAGAGAACCTGGTGCAGTAGGTGAGTTGGTTCACACTGTTCAGGTGTTGCCCCTCACACCTTGAAATCTTTCATCATCAGACCCTTCTCAGAGAATAAAACTCTTGATCGGTTCACCTTTGCAAACTACCATCCTGTTTTCAACCTACCATTCCTCTCCAGGGTCCACGTCTCAAATCAGCACCCACTTTTCCTTAACTTCCATGATTCATGCAGATTAGGTTTAAAACTTTGTTACTGAACTGAACTGGAACTCTGTCGTGTCAGCCGTGACATTCTATGTGACAAAGGTAAATGTGCCCTTCTAATTTCTCCAAACCTGCCTTCAGCCTTTCACCGGCTTCACCATCCTCCCCAGGCCCTCTCCACCATTATCCAGCTGAGTGGGTCACCTGGTTCCATTCTTATCTGATTCCTGATGAAGGGCTTTTGCTCAAAACGTCGATTTTCCTGCTCTTCGGATGCTGCCTGACCTGCTGTGCTTTTCCAGCACCACTCTAATCTTGACTCTAATCTCCAGTATCTGCGGTCCTCACTTTCGCCCCCATTCTCATTTACCTGCGCCAAGCTGAGTCATATTTCTATGTTTCTGTCTGGTTTATGTTTCTTGCTGTTTTCTGTACGAGACTTTTTATAGCTCCATAAGGTATTGACTGGATAAATTATACTTTTATGTGTTTTTTTTATTTGGAGCCTGGTCATGACCCAGAAGCTGAATTGTAATCTTGTGTTTTGAATTTTCATTTAGCATTTGCATTTGTTCTAGATGCTCTTCAACAATTACTTGGAGAGGTGTGTACTCATTGGTTTTGATTGTGGACTTAACATTTAAAGCGATTTGAATTATGTATGTGAAGATTATGCTATCAAATTAGATTGTGGATTCGATCCCCTTTGGATGTGAATTAGTTTTGTTTTTATAATTTGTGCATGGAAGTTAATCAGATTTCAAGATCCAACTCGGGCACAGTTGAAGCTAATGTCATGGCCCTGTTTCAGCCAACTGAGAGCCCAGGTGGAAACTCAGTGTAACATCTCACCTGAAAGACTGCACTTCCAACTGTACCACATTCTCCCAGTACCATTTCTCTCGATTTTGTGCTCAAGCCCCAGAAGTGAGCTTTGAATCCATGACATTCCGACCCACATGGAGTGCTACCAGCTCAGCTACAGCAAGCACAAGAAGAGAACATTCTGTGATCTGATCAAAGGTGGCTGCGATTAAGTGGCAGGTGCCGATAATGCAATGGAAGCATTTGTGGCAATGGAACAAGAGACAACACGACTTCCAACCCCCAGCTGTTGGTAAACAAACAGGGCACTGCTTCTGAGCTGGAATTGCTGGGCTTAGTGTTCAGTCCAGGAAGCTGTGCAAATTGAAAGCAAGTTTTACATTTCTCAAGTTTCAGATTAACCTCCTTGGAACATTGTTGGAGGTGAAGGGCAGAATAGGACCTATAATTAAAAACACAACCTGAACTGACAAAAGGGAAAATTTTGCTTGCCAAACCTTATTGCATTTAACATCGAACTTAGAACATTACAGCACAGTACAGGCCCTTCAGCCCTCGATATTGCACTGACCTATGAGACCAATCTGAAGCCCATCCAACCTACACTATTTCATTATCATCCATATGTTTATTCACTGACCATTTAATTACCCTTAATGTTGACAAGTCTATTATGGCTGCAGGCAGTGTGTTCCACATCCTTACTACTCTCTGAGTAAAGAAACTACCTCTGACATCTGTCCTATGTCTATCCTCCCTCAATTTGAAGCTATGTCCCATCAGGCTAGCCATCACCATCTGAGGAAAAAGGCTCTCACTGTCCACCCTATTTACTCCTCTGAGCATCTTGTATGTCTTATTAAGTCACCTCTAAACCTTCTTCTCTCTAATGAAAACAGCCTCAAGTCCCTCAGCCTTTCCTCATAAGACCCTCATAATACCAGGCAACATCCTTGTAAATCTCACTCTGAACCCTTTCCAAATCTTCCACATCCTTCCTAAGATGCGGTGACCAGAACTGTACTCCAAGTACAGCCACACCAGAGTTTTGTACAGCTGCAACATGACCACATGGTTCCAAAACTCAATCCCTCTACCATTAAAACCTAACACACTGTATGCCTTCTTAACAACCCTATCAACCTGGGTGGCAACTTTCAGGGATCTATCTACAAAGACACTGAGATCTCTCTGCTCATCTACATCACCAAGAATCTTACCATTAGCCCAGTACTCTGTATTCCTGAGACTCCTTCCAAAGTGAATCACCTCACACCTCACATTTCTTCAGGCAGTAACAGGGAAAGTAGGCAATGCTAATATATTAGATGTTACATATTTGGATTTTGAAAGGATAAGGTCCCACATATTAGACTCAGGAATAAAACCATCATGACCAGTGGCAGGATGGTTTGCTAACTTTCAAGACAGAAGACAAGGAGGGAGGTAGGACTAGTTACACAGTAACTGAAAGTGAGATTCTGCAAGGGTCAGTGCCAAACCACAGCTATTCACAATTTATGTTCGGCCCTGGGATCAAACACAATTTCTGATTTGATGATTGACACCAATGTTTCTTTTTGCTGGGAGGAACGAGGTGGACTACAGCAAATTATGAGCATAATAAATTGAAGAATGGGAAAATAATTGGCAAGTGGAGTTCAATGCAGATTTTACATTTTGGTAAGAGGAATATGGAGGTCACTCGTTAGTTGTAAGGTGCAGGTCTAGGTGTGGTAGAGGAATAAAGGAACCTTGGACAATGCATACATCACTCAAAGGCACGCCAGGTTGATAAAGCCACAAGAAGATCCAACGACCTTCAGGCATTTTTTCTAGAAGGCTAGCATTGAAAAGTAGGAGAGTTATTGTTTATGTACATTGTTAATATCATTTGTTGTAAGTTTGGGTTTTTGGATTCTGCACTAGTGAAAGATTTGGAGTTTTTCTATTAATAATGTAATAGTTAATAATTTTTCTATGAATTAATAATGTAATTAATTAATAATTAACCAGTATTTCTGTGACCAGAGTGATTTATTTTTAAACAGTTTGTGACCTAGCTTTAGAATTTGAGTTTATTTGTATTGCAGTAAGAGTTTACAACTGAGCAAGAAGGGGTAACACAGTAGCACAATGGTTCACACTGCTGCCTCACAGCACCAGGGACACACTTTGGCTACTGTCTGTGTGAAATTTGCACATTCTCTCTGTGTTCTGTGTGGGTTTCCTCCAAGTTTCTTCCCACAGTCCAAAGATGTGCAGGTTAGGGTGGTTTGGCCACGCTAATTGTCTGTAGTGTCCAGAGATGTGTCGGTTAGGTTGGTTAGCCATGAGGAATGCAAGATTATAGGGGTGAGGTCTGGGTGGGATTCCCTTCAGAGGGGTGGTATGGACCCAATGAGCTGAATGGCCTGCTCATAGAGATTCTGTGATTTTATAACAAGGTACAGTTAAAAGTAAGCAAAATAAAACCAAAAGCTGCAGATGCTGGAAATCGGAAATGAGCAGAAATTGCTGAAAAAAACTCATCAGCAGGTCTGACAGAATCTGAGGAGAGAAAGCAAAGTTAATGTTTTAGGTCCGGTGATCTGCAGAGTTTGTCCCACAATTTCAGTTTTTGTTTGCTATGGTTTAGAAGGGCAGCCAGTTGCTTTGAGAGAGAGTTTGCCCTTAGTTTTACTCTGGATTTTGAACCGTGCTGTAAATTGTTTGGGTGAGAAACGATTCATTATTGCTTCTGAGAGGAAACGGCAAGAGTAAAATTTGATGAGCTTAGAATAAAGAATTGCTGATAGTTTGAGACCAGAAATGTTTGAATAAAACTCTCAAGAGGCTACTGAAAGGGCAGCAAATTCAGGTTCGAGTGTATGACGAGCTCTAGGAAGAAACTATCTGCTATTCTAGTTATCACAAGTAAGTTAAATGCAGTGAGTTGTTAGACACTGAGAGTCTGGTGTAGGTATTGTATCTTTGAGTGGTATCTTTGGCTATGGTATCGGGGTGTTTGGGTAGGATACAAAAGCTGTGTTTTTTTTTACAAATAAGTGTTTGGGGATTAATTATAAGTGATGATTGCTTTTTTTTTTCATTTATTTCTTTTGTTAATAAAATGTTTTATTATGAAAGCAAAATCTGCAGATTAGTTATTTTTCAGTGAGAGATCACTTCATTAAAAACAAACCAAAACAAATTATGGTCTCACAAGTCAGGTATCGGTCTGAGATCTGACATTCAATAATACCATCGTGTGGGATCCTGACACTAAACCTGGATTGAACATTAGTTAGACCCCATTTAGATTATCCTGTGCAAGTATGGCAGACACATTATGTAAAATGGATAAGGGCACAGAGAAGGAAAACAGAAGATTGGAAAGAATGATTCCAGAATTGCATGAGTATGCATATCTAATAAGAATTGACAGACTTAACTATCTTTGCTCTTGAACAAAGGTTTGTGGAGATCTAACAGTGGTCTTTAAAGCCATGAAAAGTTTTCCAGAGGGAATATTTTCTATTGCAGGGGCTCAGTGGTTAGCACTGCTGCCTCACAGTGCCATGGACCCAGGTTCGATTTCAGCCTTGGGCGACTGACTGTGTGGAGTCTGCACATTCACCCCGTGTCTGCGTGGGTTCCCTCCGGGTGCTCCGGTTTCCTCCCACACTCCAAAGATGTGCAGATTAGGTAGATTGGCGATGGGAAATTGCTCACAGTGTTCAGGGGTGTGTAGGTTAGGTGGAGAAATCTTGGAAATGCAGAGATATAGGGATAGGGTAGGGGGGGTGGGTCACTGACTGTGTGGAGTCTGCACATTCTCCCCGTGTCTGCGTGGGTTCCCTCCGGGTGCTCCGGTTTCCTCCCATAGCCCAAAGATGTGCAGATTAGATAGATTGGCGATGGGAAATTGCTCACAGTGTTCAGGGGTGTGTAGGTTAGGTGGAGAAATCTTGGAAATGCAGAGATATAGGGATAGGGTAGGGGGGGTGGGTCTGGGTTGTAGTTTGGGCTCAATGGGCCGAATGGCCTGCTTCCACACTGTAAGCATTCTATGAAAGAGCATCACCAGAGGCCATACATTTATGATAGTCTCCAATAAGTCCAGTCGTGGTGATTTAGATTAAAGGAATGAAGCGATGGTTGCTACATTTGCTGATAATATAAAGCTGGGTAGAAAAGTGAGTGTAAAAAGGACATCAGGTTAGATTAAAGGAGTGAGAAAGGTCAAGCAAATGGAGTGCAATGTGGAAAGGTAAGAAGTTTCCATTTTGACAGAAAGAAAAATAAAGAAGCATATTATGTAAACACAATGAGGTCGTAGAGCTTTGAGAGATCTGAGTGTCCTAGTGCATGAAGATTAACATACAGCTGCAGCAAGTAATCAGGAAAGCAAATGGAATGTTATGTTTTATTGCAAAGGGATTTGAATGCAAGAACCGAGAGCATATGCTTCTATTATACAAGGCATTTGTAAGACTGCATTCGGAATACTGTCAACAGTATGGAAGGATGTTAACATGTTGGAAGCAATTGCACAAATGTTTGCAGCTTTCTAATCCCTGGAATGAGCAGATTGTTTTATGAGGAAATGCTAGACAGACTAGGCATATATCCTCTGGAATTAGTGATGACTGAATTAAATCATTTAAGATTCTGAGGAGACTTGACTGGGTGGATGTTGATAGTATATTTCCTCTCCTGGGAAAATCTAAAAGCAGGCATCATAATTTAAAAATAAGGGGACACCCATTAAAACAGCAATTAGATTATCTACAATGTGGAAACAGGCCCTTCAGCCCACACTGACCCTCCAAAGAGTAGCCCACCCAGACCCATCTCCCTCTGACTAATGCACCTAACACTAGCGGCAATTTAGCATGGCCAATTCACCTGCCCTGCACATCTTTGGATGAAGCCCACACAGACTTGGGGAGAATGTGCAAACTCCACACAGACAGTCACCCGAGGCTGGAATTGAACCTAGGACCTTAGTGCTGTGAGGCAGCAGTGCTAACCACTGAGCCACCGTGCCATCCATGAGGAAGCATGTTTTCCATTTGTGAATCTTTGGAATTCCCTTCCTCAAAAAGATAGTGGATGCAGAATCTGTAAATATTTTGAAGAGAGAGGTAGATAGATTCTCAATTCCCAATGAAGGCGACAGCAGTGGATGTGGTATGGTCTGTTCCTCACTGCCATCGCAGCCGTGTCCTGGTAGGTCATCCTCAGCAGCTTCAGCGACGTGATGGGTCTACCCAGGATTCCAATGGCCCGGATTAGCGGCAGGCTTGGCAATGAGGTGGGTGGGTGTAATGGTGGATGTTATGTCTGATTCTTCAGCGGTGCAGAATGTGGGTCCTGTCTTTTTCTTGAAAATGAATTTTGTCTTAATTTAATTTTTTCAATATATATGATGTCTGTTATTAATAGAGGTGCTGGAGAATGGCGATTTAAACACTTTTCACTGTATCTTTTTGAAAAAATACAAGCAACAATAAATTACTATTCTGTTAAATGAACATAGGAGATATGGTTAGTAAGTTTGCAAATGACACCAAAATTGGAGGTGTAGTGGACAGCAAAGACGGTTATCTCAGGTTACAACAGTCAGATGAGTCAATGGGCTGAGGAGTGGCAGATGGAGTTTAATTTAGATAGACATTAGGTGCTGTATTTTGGAAAGGCAAATCAGGGCAGAACCTATGGTAAGATCTTAGGGCGTGCTGCAGAACAAAGAGACCTTGGAGTGCAGCTTCATAGCTCCTTGAAAGTAGAGTCACAGGTAGATAGGATAGTGAAGAAGGCGTTTGGTATGCTTTTCTTTATTGGTCAGAGTATTGAGTACAGCAGTTGGGAGGTCATGTTGCAGCTGTACAGGACATTGGTTAGGCCACTGTTGGAATATTGTGTGCAATTCTGGTCTCCCTCCTATATGAAGGATGTTGTGAAACTTGAAAGAGTTCAGAAAAGATTTACCAGGATGTTGCCAGGGTTGGAGAGTTTGAACTATAGGAAGAGGTTGAATAGGCTGGGACTGTTTTCCCTGGAGTGTTGGAGGCTGAGGGGTGACCTCTCGAAGTTTATAAAATCATGAGGGGCATGGATAGGATGAATTGCCAAGGTCTTTTTCCTAGGGTAGTGGAGTCCAAAACGACATGGCATGGATTTAGGGTGAGAGGGGAAAGATTTAAAAGGGACCTGAGGGACAACTTTTTCACGCAGAGGATGGTGCGTGTACGGAACGAGCTGCCAGAGAATGTGGTGGAGGCTGGTACAATTACAACATTTAAAAAGCATTTGGATGGGTACATGAATAGGAAGGGTTTAGAGGGATATGGGCCAAGTGCTGGCAAATGGGACTAGATTAATTTAGGATATCTGGTTGGCATGGACAAGTTGGACCGAGGGTTTGTTTCCGTGCTGTACATCTCTATGACTCTTTGACTCTACTGTTCTATTCATATCCAAAGAATCTCCTGCAATGGTTTCTCTTCCTAGTCCCATATTGTTGCCTCTAGGATCCCTCAGGATTTATCTTCAGCTTCTCCTATTTATAATCTGCCGTCTGCCTCTCAGCAACATAGCTAAAAGCATAGCGTTAGTTTTCATATCAATGCTAATGACACCAGCTACACCTCAGTGCCTTCCTCTGTCCCTCCATTGTCTCTAAGCTGTCAAACATTGTGTTCAACATCCATACTAAATGAACAGAAATTTTCTCTGATTAAATACTGGGGAAACTAAAGCTCTTGCCTTCAGTTCCCACTCCAGGCTATATTCCCAACATCATCCTGTTCTCAGGTAACGAGCTGAAATAAAACCAGTTTGCTCCTTTTATGTTCTCCTCAACCCAGTGATCGGCTCGGACTGTCCATTTCATTTCCCGACTCCACTGAATAGCTTCAACCCATCAGTTGATCAAAAGCTTCATCAAGCCCTTTAGTACCTCAAGCCCTTTAGTACCTCAAGCTTTGCTGCATGCACAATGGTTGTCCCATCTTAATCCATCAACTTCAGGTTATCTAAAGGTTTGGATCTTAACTTGCATCAATTCCTGTTCCTGCAACACCTTGTGCTCACTGACCCAAACTGTGTCCGACCTAAGCAAAGCCTCGATGTTTAAAATTCTCATTCATGTTTTTATGCCTCTCCAAAGTCTCACTCCACCCTGCCTCCATCTCCTTCAGCCCCACAACCCACTGAGAAAACTATTCAATCCATTTTGGCTTCACGTCAATTCCCAATTTTAATCAGTCCATTATTGGGATTTGTACTTTCAGATGCTTAGGCCTGTTTGGAAAAATGTGTTTGTACGTTGTACACATGTGGCTTACCATAGTTGTGCAGCCTCTGTGGTAACATGTCTGCATTTTAGAAGGTAGTTGCTATGAAGCACATGAAACACAAAGCCAGAAGGATAACTTGAAAGTCGGAATGTAAATTGTGAAGAGGACAGAAAGAGGCTATGGAGAGGTGTGGAAAGGTCATTTGAGTAGACAAAGATGTGAGAAATGGAGTACTATATGGGAAAGTGTGAAATTGTCCATTTTGGTGGAAGAATAAAAAAAAGCATATTATTTGAACGGTGAGAGATCGCACTGAGACACAAAGGGACCTCAAAATGTCTTGGTGCATCTATTGCAAAAGGTTAGTATACAAGTAGAGCAAGTAATTGGGAAGCTAATAGAATATTATCATTTATCATGGGGAAAATGCTTTTGTTATACAGAGTACCGTGTACATTAATAATCACCTTAATGAAGGCAGGATGTAAATGCTAGAGACAGTTCAAAGCAAGTTCACTAGATTAATACCAGGAATGGGAGGGTTGTCTTACGAGGAAAGGTTGGACAGACCAGGATCCGCTGGAGTTTAGAAAAAAATAAGAAATGAGTTGGTTGAAACACAAAAGATCCTGCCAAGTCTTGACAGGCTGGAATGGGGGAAGGGATAATTCCTCTTGTGGGAGAATCTAGAACAAGGAGTCACTGGTTAAAAATCAGGGCTGGCCCACTTGAAACTCAGATGAGGCAATCATTTTGTCCCTCAGATCTTCATGAGTCTTCAGAACTCCCTTCCTGAAAAGATGGTAGAAGCAAAATCTTTAAATATTTAAGGTAGAGGTGGACAGAATCTTATTAAACAAAGGGGTAAAAGGTTATCAGGGATACAAGGTGCACTGCAGAAATTCAACCCCTGACAGCATCCCCGTCACATTCAGATAACCCTTCCCTTGACCACACCACCCCAGTTACCATCTGATTAAGTCTATCCCTTCACCCACTTATCTTACTCTGTCTCTATTCACTGAGGATTTGGGAGCTGTAAAGTTACTTAATTCCTGAAATAGAGCAGTTAGTGCTGTAAAAATGGGGTGAGATTTGGCTTCGCCCCGTGATCCTACATTACAAGGGTTTCGCTCCACACATGTGAGGCCTCTGGCATCTAAACCCAGGCCCAAAGAAGCAGAGTGTAGACACAGAGTAAGAAAATAGGTACAGGAACAACAATCCAGTAATGATAGCTGTTTTTGGAAGACTTGGGCCATTGTAAATAATCCCATTCATCAGAAATCAGATGTATCAATGAACATGCAATTGGGAGCCCTGTGGAAGTTCAAATGTGTGGAACTGGAGGAGAGTTGCCAAGGAACCTATGATATCTGAGAGTCAATCTTCATGCCCCCTGCAAAACTCCCCCTTTTCTCCAACTCTGATTTGCAGACATTGGACAATTGTCTGTATTCACTGTGGGATGTGGGCTTTGGCTGGGCGAATGTTGGTTCCCCATCCCTCGTTTCCCTTGAGAAGGTGGGGGTGAGCTGCCTTCTTGAACCACTGCAGTCCATGTGCTGCAGACCCACAATGACTTGGGAGGGGATTTCAGGAATTTGACCCAGAAACACTGAAGGAATGGCGATATATTCCCAAGTCAGAATGGTGAGTGCCTTGGACAGGAACCTACAGGGATTCCTATGTATATACTGCCCTGGTCCTTCCAGCTGGCAGTAGTCATGGGTTTGGAAGGTGCTGTCTAAGGATCTTTGGTGAATTTCTACAGTGCATCTTGGAAGGAGTAAGCACTGCTGCTACTGAGCTCCAGTGATGGAGGGTATGAATGTTTCTGGATGAGGTACCAGTCAAGCGTGTTGATTTCTTCTGGACAGTGTTAAGCTTCTTATTGGATAACAATCAACAGCCATTTCATGTCATCATTAGATTTTTATTTGCAGACTTTTATTGAATTCAAATTCCATCATCTTCTGTGATGGGATTCAAACCTGGTTCCCACAGGGATTGCCTGAATAATTAGACCAGTGACAATGCCAATGCACCATCACCTCTGCTTTAGGAACGTTTTTTTTTTAAAGAAATGTTAAAGTTTAGTCTAGTGTCTGAGTAATGTTACAAAACACCAGTCACATCCAAAAACCCAGACAATGCACCATCCCAGCCCCCAAAGCTCCGGCAACACATGGATAAAGCAGCCTTCCATGTGGAATCCAATCCACCAGCTTAAACATTCACCTCTCTGTCAGACACACAGTGGCATTGCAGCAGCTCCCCAACCCTTCCCCAATCACACCTTCCATCATGCTGCCTATATAATCGAGAAGTACATGGATGTTTGTGTCTCACAAATTTGATTGAGCTTTTTGAGAATGTGATCAAGAAGATAGATGAGGGTAGGGTGGTAGATACTGTCTATATGGACTTTAGTAAGGCTTTTCTCACGGTTCTGCATGGTAGACTGGTTAGTAAAGTTAGGTCGCATGGGATTCAGGGAGAGTTTATCAAAGAGACATAAAATGAGCTTGAAGCTAGGAGACAGAGGGTGGTGGGGGAGGGTTGTTTTTCAGACGAGGCCTGTGATAAGCAGTGTTCCACAGGAATCAGAGCTGGGTCCACTTTGTCTGTCATCAATATAAGCGATCTGGATGAGTACATAGGAGTCATGGTTAGTACGTTTTCAGATAACACCAAAATTGGTGGCATAGTAGACAGTGAAGAAAGTTATCTAAGATTATAAAGTGACCTTGAACAATTGGGCCAATGGGTCGAGGAGTGGCAGGTGGAGTTTAATTTAGATAAATGTGCGGTGTTACATTTTGCCAAGATAACCAAGAGCAGGATGTACACAGTTGACGGTGAGGCCCCGGGGCATGTTATCAAACAGAGAGAGACCTAAGGGGTTCAGCTACATAGTTCCTTGAAAGTTGGGTCACAGGTGAAGAAGGTTTGGCATGTTTGCCTTCATTGCTCATACCATTGAGTCTCAGAGTTGGGACGTCATGTTGCAATGTACAGGACCTTGGTTAGGCCACTGCTGGAATGCTGTGTATTATTCTGGTTACTCTGCTATAGGAAGGATATTATTAAACTGGAGAAGATGCTGGAAAGATTTGCAAGGGTGTTGCCGTGACTGGAGGATTTGATGTATAAGAGAGGTTGGATAGGCTGGGACATTTTTTCACTGTAGCATAAGAGGTTGAGGATGACCTAATAGAGGTTTATAGGATCATGAGGGACATGGATAAGATGGTTAGCAAAGGTCTTTTTCCCTAAGGCAGTTCAAACCTGAGGAAATAATTTTAAGGTGAGAGGAGAAAGATTTAAAAGGGAGCTGATGGGCAGCCTTTGTCACACAGAGAGTTGTGCGTGTGTTGGAATGAGATGCCAGAGGAAGTAATAGATGCTGGTACAGCTACAACATTGAAAGGCATTTGGCCATAGATAGGATATGTTTGGAGGGATATGGGCCAAATGCAGGCAAATGGGATTGGCTTAGTTTGGGAGACCTGGTCGGTGGAGACGGGTTGGACCGAAGGGCCTGTTTCTGTGCTGTATGACTGTTTGACTCTATGGTTCCATCCCGACCTCAAATATACCTGGACCGTCTCAGACTCCTCCCTCCCCTTCCAAGACCTCTCCATTTCTATCGACCGACTCAACACAGACATTTACTATAAACCGACCGACTCCCACAGCTACCTACATTACACCTCCTCCCACCCTGCCCCCTGTAAAAACGCCATCCCATATTCCCAATTCCTTCGCCTCCACCACATCTCATCCCAGGAGGACCAATTCCAATACTGAACAACCCAGATGGCCTTCTTCTTCAAAGACCGCAATTTCCCCTCAGACATGGTCAACAATGCTCTCCACCACATCTCCTCCACTTCCCGCTCCTCTGCCCTTGAACCCCGCCCCTCCCATTGCCCCCAGGACAGGACCTCACTGGTCCTCACCTACCACCCCACCAACCTCCATGTACAACCTATCAGCCGCCGTCATTTCCGCCACCTCCAAACAGACCCCACCACCAGGGATA
>NC_057742.1:42669600-42670572 GCF_004010195.1 Chiloscyllium plagiosum
TCCTCCCTACCTTTTATCTTAGCCTGCTTGGCACACCTTCCTCATTCCTGAAGAAGGGCTTATGCCCGAAATGTCAATTCTCCTGCTCCTTGGATGCTGCCTGACCTGCTGCGCTTTTCCAGCAACACATTTTTCATCTATGGCTCTAAGTACAAGTTTTAGGAACATCTCAGTAAGCAAGTTGCCTGATTAAAGGGCATGACTGTTCACAGACAGTGAGCAATCTTTAAAGAACTACAGGTCAACTCCTTATCTGCGGAATGGTTTTCCGCAGTTTCAGTGACCCGCAGTTTACCATGGCCGGAACATATTATAGGGAACATTCCGGAACCAGGGACCGGGGACTGCTGGGAAAGTACATTGCCCATCTAATGGCTGAAGAGCTGGTATATGGGAGAAGGATTCACATTTTTGGATCATTGGAAGCTCTTTTGGGGTAGAAGTGATCTGTACAAGAAGGACGGATTGCACCTAAATTGGAAGGGGACTAATGTACTGGCAGGGAAATTTGCTAAAACTGCTTGGGAGGATTTAAACTAGTAAGGTGGGGGGGTCTGGGACCCAGGGAGACGGTGAGGAAAGAGATCAATCTGAGACGGGTACAGCTGAGAACAGAAGTGAGTCAAACAGGGCAGGCAGGGACAAGGCAGGACTAATAAATGAAACTGCATTTATTTCAATACAAGGGGCCTAACAGGGAAGGCAGATGAACTCAGGGCATGGTTAGAAACATGGGACTAGGATATCATAGCAATTACAGAAACATGGCTCAGGGATGAGCAGGACTGGCTGCTGAATGTTCCAGGATACAAATGCTACAGGAGGGATAGAAAGGGAGGCAAGAGAGGAGGGGGAGTGGCATTTTTGATAAGGGATAGCATTACAGCTGCGCTGAGGGAGGATATTCCTGGAAATACTTCCAGGGAAGTTATTTGGGTGGAACTGAGAAATAAGAAAGGGATGATCATCTTA
>NC_057742.1:42671051-42686976 GCF_004010195.1 Chiloscyllium plagiosum
GTTTGGTTAAGAAAAAGAAGGAAGCATATGTCAGGTACAGACAGGATAGATCGAGTGAATCCTTAGAAGAGTATAAAGGCAGTAGGAGTACACTTAAGAGGGAAATCAGGAGGGCAAAACGGGGACATGAGATAGCATTGGCAAATAGCGTTAAGGAGGATCTAAAGGGGTTTTACAAATACAATGAGGACAAAAGGGTAACTAGGGAGAGAATAGGACCCCTCAAAGATCAGCAAGGCGGCCTTTGTGTGGAGCCACAGAAAATGGGGGAGATACTAAATGAATATTTTGCATCAGTATTTACTGTGGAAAAGGCTTGTTGAGATATTTGTATCATCGATAGTCACAGGTGAGGTGCCGGAAGACTGGAAGTTGGCAAACGTGGTGCCACTGTTTAAGAAGGGCGGTAAGGACAAGCCAGGGAACAATAGGCCGGTGAGCCTGACGTCGGTGGTGGGCAAGTTGTTGGAGGGTATCCTGAGGGACAGGATGTACATGTATTTGGAAAGGCAAGGACTGATTTGGGATAGTCAACATGGCTTTGTGCGTGGGAAATCATGTCTCCCAAACTTGATTGATGGATTATTATTAAGAATGTCAGGGCAGAACATTTAGTCATAGAGATGTACAGCACAGAAACAGACCCTTCGGTCCAACCCATCCATGCCGACCGTTTGGGACTCTACTCAGTGGACTTTAGAAGAATGAGAGGTGATTGCATTGAACCATATAAGATTAGATGCTGAGAGGATGATTCCCCTCATGGAGGAGTCTAGGACAAGAGGACGTGGTCTTAAAAGAAAGAGGTGCCAATTTGAAACTAAGATCAGAAGGAATTTCATTCAGAGGATTGTCAGTCTTTGCCACAGAGACCTGTGGGGGTAGAGTCCTTATGCATATTTAAGGCTGAGATAAATTCTTGATCAGTCTGGAAATCAAGCATTATTGGGAAAGGGCAGGGAAGTGGATGTGTGGAATGTTGGACCACCTATGATCTAATTGAATGGCAGAGCAGCCTTGAGGGATTGGACGGTCTCCTCCTGTTCCTATTTCTTATAGTCTTATAGTTATGGTCTTTATCTCATCGTAAAGTATAAAATTATTGGAGAATTAATTAGGTTAGATACTGTAAGGCTGTTTCTCCTGACTGGAGGTTGTTCAGAGAAGGGGCAAATCTTCTGCCCCATTAATCCCTAGTTGCCATTCTGACCCAGTCCCAAATTCTGACACCAAAAAGAAAGAACTTACTGTTAGCAAGATCTTACCATTAGGCTATCCAGCCAGTTAGGTACTTTCGGAGTGTGGACATGGTTGTAATGTGGAGCCAGTTCCAGGACAACATGTACTACTTGCATTATATGTAATGGAAAGAGATTGATTGATCAGCACAAAGAAACAGACAATGAGACAGAAGGGAATAATGATTCTAAAACAGAGATTCTATGACTGTCACAGCATTGTCCTCCCAAAGTAGTTAAACATAGATACTGGACACTGATACAAGTCAGCTTTTCCTATCATTCCTGACACTGAGTTAATTGAAAGCACAGTGTGTACAATAGGAGAATTAATACCAAAATGTTAATTATCTTTACATGGAATACACTGGCTGTTTATAAGTTTGGTCAAATGTAATCTCTGCTGGACATGGTTAGACAACAATTGTCATAGCCTGACATACCCTGATAGTGAGCTGGGAGAGGGAAAGGTGCACAAAGTGGAAGATAAGATTCAGGCAGGGGGGAGAAGGTTAGGTGTGGTGACAGGTAAATGCAAAGTGCCATACACAGAGGTGAGCGATCATGAGGTGAATGGGAGTGAGGCTAGATGTGGGGAAGTGAGGTACGAGGTATGAGTTAAGATATAGTGAGGTAAGTGATCACGGAGTGTGAGGGAGTATGGTATGGGAAGGTGAGACTGGGTGAGGGGCAGTGAACTGAGAGACAGCGAGGTGAGAGGCAGTGAGGTGTAGGATAATGAGTTGAGGTAATTGATAATGAAGCAACAGTGAGGACAGTGAGGTCAGGGTTAGCAAAGCAAAGGATGGTGAGTTGGGGGATAGTGAGGCAAGAGGTACTGAGTTGAGGGAGAATGAGATAAGGGTAAGTGAGGTAAGGGATAGTGAGGTAAGAGATACTAGAGCAGTTCTGAGCAGGGGTTATTCAATTCAAAACATTAACTGCAATTGCTCCCCAGAGATACTGCCAACCCTACTAAAGCCCTACCAGCAATTTCTGGTTTTTTTTGTTTCTGATTTCCAGCATCTGCAGCTCGTTCAGTTTTAATCAGTACTTGTGACATGGTTTGTTCATTGATTTAGAATTGTAACTTGCAGCACACACAGAGAAAAATGGGACAAATTTGGAGACAATAACTATTTTATACTTTCAGCAATAGGGGGGGTTGTCCAAAGCATTCTGCACTGCTCAGGTGAGGTACTATCTGTCTGTCAAAGAACTTGTAAACTGAAAATGGACATCTGCTTTATAAGAGCTCACCTCAACAAGAACAAAGCAATTGGACAAAATAAAGCAAAATGTTTTATTCATTCTGGTCATTTCTTCTGCATTTTACATTAAACCTTCTTTTTGAACTTCAGCTTCCAGTAAAGGATTATGGGAAATAGGCAGAAAGGTGGAGTTGAGTCTTATCAAACCAGAGTGGACAGCAGAGTGAGCTCGATGGGCTCAATGGCATACTTCTGCTCCTATGTCTTGTGGACCTATTACTTTATTTGAAACAATTTTATAAAGAATTTAACTATTGGAAGGTGGGAGATTTCGTATGAGCAGTTGGTACCTAAATAGGTGAAGTGATTTCACAGGATAAACTCTTCTTGTCAGGATGTGAAAGATCGTTCCCAGTCGGTGCTTACCAATTCTGTTTGAGAATGCTTCAGGAGCAGCAATATGAAGTTACTCTTAAGTAAAGTCTTATCTTGATTTTCATGAAACAGGGTGACACACTGGCTCAGCGTTTAGCACTGCTGCCTCACAGCACCAGGGATCCAGGTTTGATTCCAGCCTCGGGTGACTGTCTGTGTGGAGTTTGATTGTTCTCCCTGTGTCTGCATGGGTTTCCTCCGGGTGCTCTAGTTTCCTCCCACAATCTAAAGATGCGCAGGTTAGTTGAATTACTCAGTGTTCAGGATTATGTTAGGTGCATTAGTCAAAGGTACATGTGCAGTAATAGGGAATGGGTCTGGTTGAGTTACTCTTCGGACTGTCAGTGTGGACTTGTTGGGCCAAATGGCCTGTTTCCGCACGGTAGGGATTCAATAATAGTTATTCCCTCCATGTCTCTGCCTCTATTATTGATGAATCCTTTAGTTGAATGGCTTGTCTACAAAAACAATAGGCAATGGCCTAGTGGTGTTATCGCTGTACTGTTCATCCCGAGATTCAGGTAATATTCCGAAGACCGGGGCTCGAATCCTGCAACAGCAGATAATGGAATGTGGAATTAGTGGTGACCTGTGAATCTGTTATTGACTGCTGAGTAAAACCCATCTGGTTCACTTAAGGGAAGGGCCTCACCTGGTCTGGTCTACATGTGACCCCAGACCCACAGCAATGTGGTTGACTCTTAACTGCTGTTAGGGAAGGGCCATAAATATTAGCTGAGCCACCAATTCATCCTGTAAATGACTAAAATATATATTATTTGTGTTTGGTTTCAATAATTCTCCAGAAGTCTTATTGTAAATTGTAGTCACTAATACATTCCCAATTTGCTGTAACACACTCACATGTTGGTTTAATCTGCTTAGGTCTTGCAACTCTCTCTGTTTTCCATCACTCAGTTGCAGCAATGAGTACCACCCAGAGGATGCACTGCAGAAATTCATCAGAAATCCTGTGGCAGCATCTTTCAAATCCATGGCCGGAGAATCCCACAGTGTGGAAACAGGCCAGTTGGCCCATTGAGTACACACCAACTGTATCCCATCCAGATTCACCCCATTCCTGTAACCTTGCATTTCCCATGGTTACCCTGTACATCCTGGTGACTATGAGCAATTTACAAAGAACAAAAAGAATAAAGAACAGTACAGCACAGGAACAGGCCCTTCGGCCCTCCAAGCCTGTCCCAACACATTTTGCCCTTCCATGCTAAAACTGTCTTCACTTACAGGATCCGTATCCCTCTACTCCCTTCCTGTGGATGTATTTGTCCAGGTGCTTCTTGAATGGTGTTATTGTGTCTGCTTCCACCAATCCCTCTGGCAGTGTGTTCCAGGCACTCACCACCCTCCGTATGAAAGCACCAGTTAGTGAATGAGCACTGGCATGTTGGACTTAATGGCCTGTTTCTTTCTTGTTAAATTAAATCATTCTCTCTGTAAATAGATATGATGGGGGCATTTAAGCAGTTTTTAAATAAGCACATGAATAAGCAAGGAATGGAGGGATTGGACAATGGGCAGGCAGAATGGATTGGTTTACCATAGCATCATGTTTAGCATGGGCAATCCATCTGACAACTGAGCCACAATGCTGCATCACTTCCATCGAGAAGGACAAGGACAGCACTCACGTGAGAACATCACCACTTGCATGAATGCTCCAAGCCACTGACCACCCTGAGTTGGAAATATATCTCCATTCCTTCACTGTCACTGGGACTAAATCCTGAAATTCACTCCTCAACAATATTGTGGGTCTACCTCCAGCAGGTGGACTGCAGCAGTTCAAAAAGGCAGCTCAACACCACCTTCTCAAGGGCAACTAGGGATGGACAATAAATACCAGCATCACCAGCAGTGCACACATCCCTCAAGTGAATAAAAAAATCTTTTGCACCAATCTCCCTCTCTCACTTACTCTTTCTACCACTGCAGTGTTCAGTGTTAAAATAATAGACTAAGTGTTTCATTTCTTGACATAAAGCAAATATAAGGAATTTCAGAGAACCATCTTCACTGAAAGCATTGCTATAAGGTGGAATTCCTGACCACAAGGAGCAACCCAAGGTAAAAATAAAACATAGATGCATTTAAGGGGAAGCTGGGTATGTACCTGAAGGAAGTAAGGATGTTCAAAGTTTGTGAGAAGATTTGTAGCTCGGGTGCTCGTTGCTGTGGTTCTGTTCGCCGAGCTGGATGGAAGTAAGGATGTATTGATGGGGTTTGATGAAAAGGTTTGGCAAGAAGCCCTGTCAGTGGGTGAACACGGGAATATTGGGCTTATTGGCCTGTTTCTTTCTTGCTAAATTCAATCATTCTCTCTGTAAATAGATACGATAGGGGAATCAAAGGGGCTTTTAGGTAAAGGCTTGAATAAACACAGTATGGAGGGATATGGACCTGGGGGAGTCTGATGGTGTTAGTCTAACTTGGTGTCATGTTTGCACAACTTTGTGGGCTGTTCCTGTGCTGTACTGTTCTGTGCTCTCTATAAGTTCGAGAAAACATTATCACTCTAAAGTTTAAGCCCAGTAGACATATTAAATAACATGGAGATACACTTACAAACTGGCAGATAATGTTAATTCTATGAATTAGGTACGTAGAGGTGGATTGGTCATTATTTGGAGAATTATTTGAGCACACAGTAGGAGGTAATTATTGATGGTAGTGATGAGTTGCAGAATTATCAGTTATACCCTTCAAATCTTCCACTTAGTGAATAAATTAAAAATTGTGTAAGATTGTCCACTGGAGTTGAAGTAAATGGAACACTCCAAATGGGGAAATAGTGAAATGTGCCCATAAATAAGGCTCTGTACCACTGAGCGAGTACCCAAAGCTGTTCACACACCTAACGTAATCTTACAAGAGCCAGAGAGATATCGAGCACATCACCTGCTGGACAGACATGAAATGTTTAGTCTATTATCTTTACACATGAACATTGCACAGTTAGAAAGAGTATGTGGGAGAGGGAGACTGGTGCAGAGTTCTTTTCTTCACTTGAGGGATGTGTGGGTGTTGCTGGTTATGCCAGCATTTATTGCCTGTTCCTAGTAGTCCCTTCAGAAGGTGGGGGTGAGTTGCTTTCTTGAACCACTGCAGTCCAGGTGCTGTAGGTAGACCCACAGTATTGTTAGGGAGGGACTTCCAGGAGTTTGTCCAGTGGCAGTGAAGGAATGGTGATATGTTTACAATTGAGGCACTTAAGTGGGCGAATGATACCCAATTCAAGGCCCTGTCTCCTCATGTGGTTTATATTGGTGAAGGATAAATGGCCTGCCTGATAGGTTTCCTTACGCAGAACAAAGATTAAATCCTTAATGCAGTTACACAATGAACTTACAGCACATAGTTTCCTGAATTCTGCCGACTGGTCTTGTGGGCAGAGAAGTGGCAGATAGCATTTCCTTTCTTCAGTCACAGGATGTGATCATTACTGGTTGGACCTGCTGGGGTTTTTTTTGCCCATTCTTAATAGCAGTGAGAAGGTGATGGTGAGCTGCCTTCAGGAAGCTCTGCAGCCCTTGGGGGTAGGGACACTGACAGTGCTGTTAGCAAGGGACCACCTGGACTTTGATCCATGACAGTGAAGGAATGGCAATACAGTAACAAGTGAGAAAGGTTTGTAACTTGGAGAGGAACTTACAGGTTGAGGTGGTCCCAAGCATCTGCTGCCCTTGTCATTCTAGTTTGTTGAAGTTTTAAAAGGTTTAAAAGGTGCTGTCAAAGGAGCTTCATTGCATCTTGTAGGTAGGACACTGTGCTGCTGTGCATTAATGGTCATAGAGACCTAAAGGTCCACAGTAAAAGGCCTTTCAGCTCAACATGTCTGTAGTGAAAGTGAGGACTGCAGATGCTGGAGATTAAGGTCGAGAGTGTGGTGCTGGAAAAGCACAGCAGGTCAGGCAGCATCCGAGGAGCAGGAAAACTGACATTTCGGGCAAAAGCCCTTCATCAGGATTGAGGCTGGGAGCGAGAAATGGGAGGGAGGGAGATGGTGCTTGGGGGAAGGTAGCTGAGAGTGCAATAGGTGGATGGAGGTAGGGGCAAAGGTGATAGGTCAGATCACTGAGGGTGAGGGCGGAGTGAATAGGTGGGAAGGAAGATGGACAGATGAGATAGGTCATGAGGGCGGTGCTGAGCTGGAAGGTTGGAACTGAGGTAGGATGGAAGGAAGGGAAATGAAGAAACTGGTGAAGTCCACATTGATGCCATGGGGTTGGAGGGTCCTGAGGCGGAAGATGAGCCATTCTTCCTCCAGGCGTCAGGTGGTTAAGGAGTGGTGATGGAGGAGGCCCAGGACCTGCATGTCCTCAGCAGAGTGGGTGGGGGAGTTGAAGTTTTCGACCACAGGCCAGTAGGGTTGGTTGGTACGTGTGTCCCAGAGATGTTCTCTGAAGCGCTCTGTGAGTAGGTGTCCTGTCTTCCCAATGTAGAGGAGACCGCATCAGAAGCAATGGATGCTGAAAAAGTGCAGGTGAAACTTTGATGGATGTGGAAGGCTCCTTTGGGGCCTTGGATGGAGGTGAGGGGGGAGGTGTGGGCGCAGGTTTTGCAATTCTTGCGGTGGCAGGGGAAGATGCCGGGAGGGGAGGGTGGGTTGGTGGGGGTGTGTGGACCTGACAGGGTAGTCACAGAGGGAATGGTCTTTACAGAAAGCGGATACAGATGGGGAGGGAAATATATCTCTGGTGGAGGAGTCCGTCTGTAGGTGGTGGGAATGGTGGAGGATGATGCGATGTATATGGAGGGTGGTGGGGTGGAAGGTGTGGACCGGGGGGGGGTTCTGTCCTTGTTGCGAATGGAGGAGTGGGGTTTGAGGGCGGAGGTGCAGAAAATGGATGAGATGCGCTGGAGGAATAGCAAACCCTGCTCAACTTGAATTTAAAAAAAATTCAAGGGATGTGGGCATCCAAGCTTATATTGTCCATCTCCAGTTGACCTGAGAACAGAGATAGTGAGCTGTCTTTGTGACAAGATTTGACCAGTGACACTGAAGGAATGCTGATATTATTCCAAATCAGGATGTTGAGTGACTTGGAGGGGAACGTACAGGCAGTGGTGTATCTGCTGCTCCTTTTCTTCTAAATGGTAGTGCTGTGGATTTGGGATGTGCTGTCTAATGGATTTCTGCAGTGCATGGTATATATGGTACACACTGCTGCCACTGTAAATTACTGCAAGAGTTAATAAGTGTATGTGGACATGATTCCAATCAAGTGGATGGTATGATGCTCCTTAAGTATTATTAGAGCTGCATTCAGCTACAGACATGACTGAGTTAGGGACAAACCACCCTCCCCTCCTGGCATCTTCCCCTGCCAGCGCAGGAATTGCAAAACCTGCACCCACACCTCCTCCCTCACCTCCATCCAAGGCCCCATAGGAGCCTTCCACATCCATCAAAGTTTCACTCGCACATCCACACATGTCATTTATTGTACCTGTTGCTCCCGATGCGATCCTCTACATTGGGGAGACTGGTTGCCTACTTGCAGAGCGTTTCAGAGAACATCTCCGGGACACCTGCACCAACCAACCCCACTGCCCCATGGCTGAACATTTCAACTCCCACCACGACTCTGCCAAATACATGCAGGTCCTAGGCCTCCTCCATCGCCACTCCCTCACCACCCGACACCTGGAGGAAGAAAGCCTCATCTTCTGTCTCAGGATCCTCCAACCCCAGGGCATCAATGTGGACTTCACCAGTTTCCTCATTCCCCTTCCCCTCACCTTACCCCAGTTCCAACCTTCCAGCTCAGCACCACCCTCCTGACCTGTCCCACCTGTCAATCTTCTTTCTCACCTGTCCACTCCACCCTCCTCTCCGACCTATCACCTCCACCCCCACCTCTATCCACCTATTGCACTCTCAGCTACCTTCCCCCCACCCCACCCCCCTCCCATTTATTTCTCTACCCCCAAAGCTCACAGCCTCATTCCTGGTGAAGGGCTTATGCCCAAAACGTCGATTCTCCTGCTCCTCGGATGCTGCCTGACCTGCTGTGCTTTCCCAGCACCACACTCTCAGCTCTGTGCCAATGAAAAACAAGCACTCAGCTATTCTTGGCCCATAGCCATGTGTGCCTTGGCATTGCAAGTGCACATCTAAATCCTTCTTCAATGTGATAAGGGTTCCTGCCTCTGCCCCCCTTACAGGCAGGGAGTTACGGATTCCCACCATCCTCTGGATGAAAAGGTATTTCATCACAGCTCCTCTAAACCTTCTGCCTGTCACTTTACATCCATGTCCCTGGACATTGATCTCTCCCACCAAAGGGAAAAGGCTTTCTCTCTCTACTCTGTCTGTGCCCCTCTTAATTTTATACACCTCAATCATGTCCCCTCTCAATCTCCTCTGCTCCACGGTAAACAACCCCAGCCTGTCCAATCTCTGTTCATAACTAAACCTCTGCAACCCAGACGACATCCTGATAAAAACCGAAAGAACTGCAGATGCTGTCAATCAGAAACAAGAACAGAAATTTCTGGGAAAGCTCAGCAGGTCTGGCAGCATCTGTGGAGAGAAAACAGAGTTAAAGCTTTGGATCCAGTGACCCTTCCTCAGAACTGCTTAATAAGTGGGAAGGGATTGGATTGGGGTGGGGGTAGGAAGGTAGGAAGAAATGAGTTCTCTGGGGCAGGAACAACAGGACTGTCCGGGTAGTGCTGTTTGTGGATTTTCGGAAGAAGGTAGAAGCGAGCTGTACGAGGCTGGGGTCGACCAGCTTGGAGGCAGGTGTGGGGGAGATCACCAGCTGAAACTAGGTCAGTGACTAGTGGATCCAATGGCCTGATGTGGCCATGGTGGGTCATGGTCTGGGGGAGATAGAAGGAGGTATCTCGAGAGCTGGCGCTCAGCCTGTGCAATGTAAAGGTCAGTACGACAGATGACAACAGCATCACCCTTAACGGCTGGCTCAATAACGAAGTCAGGGTTGGATCTAAACAAATACAGAGTGCAGTCAGTTCGGAGAGAGATAGATTGGATTGGGTGAGGGGGTTCGAGAAATTGAGGCAACCAATATCACGTCAACATTTCTCAATGAACAAGTCGAGTGCCAGTAGACGGCCAGAGGGAGGGAGGCCAATTCTGAGGAAGGGTCACTGTACCCGAAACATTAACATCCTGTAAATCTCCTCTGCGCCCTCTCCAGTGCAATCACATCCCTCCGATAATGAGGTTTCCTGAACTGCAAACAGAACTCTAGCTGTGGCCTCGCCAACATATTTTTCCAGTTTCAGCATAACTTCCCTCCTCTTAAAATCTATGCTTCGGTTAATAGAGGCATGTATTCCATTTGTGTTCTTAAGCACAAGATATCTGCCTGTCCCACTATCTTAAGGGACCGGTGTACATGCACACCAAGGTCCCTCTGATCCTCAGTGCTTCCCAGGGTTTATCTGTTCAATCTACATTCCCTATATAAATGGGGGAGTGAGTAAATGTTAAAGGTGATGGAAGGAGGAAGGAGTGCTAATCAAGCAGGCTGTGTTGTATTTCAGTGGGGTCAAGTTTCTTGAGTATTCTTGGACTGGCACCCATCCAGGCAAGTGGTGAACTCTTCACACTCTCAACCTGTGCTTTGACGTCAAGGAAAGTTACCCTAATCTCACCGCCGGGAGTTCAGCCTTTTTGCCCAGTTTGAGACAGAGCTGTAATGAGTTTGGGAGCTGTGTTCTGTTGATGGGACCTTCTTTAATTTTGCAGTTGATTATGAATGAGCTGCTAGTTGGCCAAGGTGAATTTTCTTCTGCTTCTTTTGTGTACAGAATATTGCTGGGAATTTTTCCATATTGTCGCATAGATCCCAGCATTGTAACTGTACTGGAATGATCTGGCTAAGGTACACTTAGCTCTCCTGTATAAGTCTTCAGTGTTATTGTAATAATGCTGTCAGGCCCCACTGTCTCAGCAGTCTGCAGTGCCTGAAGGCATCTCTTGATATTACGTGGAGAGAACTGAATTGGCCAAAGACCGATATCTGTGATGCTGGAGACCTCAGGACTTATTAACACACACATGCCCATCTGCAGGGAGGCAGAGTCTGATCATGCAACCTTGATATTCAATGGCAGCTTCCATCATTAAAATCCCAACCATCAACATCCTGGGATCACCACTAACCAGAAACCTGACTGGAATTCAGGCTCTTTTGCCCAGTTTGAAACAAGGCTGTAATGAGGTGATGAGCCGTAGTCTGTAGATGGAACCTTCAATCATGTTACTGTTGATTGAGAGTGCACTGATTGGTGTTAGATGCCAAGCTGAAACTCATACTTGTTTTATGTACAGAAAGACAGATGCTGACCTTCCAAGTGACACTCACATTTCCTGAAAGAATAAAGAGCACCTCTGACTGGATGTGAGTTCTCCCCTTCAGGGCCCTCCTTATCCTATTGGCCTGTCTGTAATGTCACTCCTTTCATCAGGATATATATTGAAGGGAGGTGTGATTTCAACAGATCTCCTGGCACTGACATGATAGAGATCAAAATAGTTCCACACATTTTGTTTCTTGACCTTTCTTAGTTTTTTGTTGCTGGCAAATTTTGTTCCAGGTTACTTACATGAAAGATAACTTATGAAATATGAAGAACTTTCGCCACGTCAACCCTGTCTCATACTCTCATCACTTTAATGGCAGCCATGAATCATTGAATCCCTACACTATGGGAGACAGGCCATTTGGCCCACTGAGTCCATTCCAACCCTCTGAAGAGCATCCCACCCAGGCTGACCCTCTCACCTATCCCTATATTGGCGGCCACAAACTGTGACTAGCCTTCCTAATTACTTAACTGGTGATAGCTTTGGGACTTTCTCTGGCCATAAAAAACATGGCTCCTTTCTTTCCTAACCGTATCAGTGTCTTGCACAGAGTCCAGGCATCGTCACTCTCAGTGGAGGCCTGTCCACTGGCTGGGAAGGCTGGTGGTGGTAGGAATGTGAACGTGTAAGAGCTGTGCACGTAGCTGCTCAGAAACCATCAAGCCAATGTTTCTTTTTTTTATTAACCAGTTCTTGGAACTTAAATAAATTAATATTTGACTTTGTAAATGTGTGAGAGAAAGTGAGGGCTGCAGATGCTGGAGATCAGAGCTGAAAATGTGTCGCTGGAAAAGCACAGCAGGTCAGGCAGCATCCAAGGAGCAGGAGAATTGACGTTTCGGGCATTCGGGCGTTTCGGGCATAAGCCCTCCTGAAGAAGGGCTTATGCCCGAAACGTCGATTCTCCTGTTCCTTGGATGCTGCCTGACCTGCTGCACTTTTCCAGCAACACATCTTCAGCTTTGTAAATGTGTGGTCATACCAGAGAGAATGATAAAGAAAAGACCCTTCAAGCATTTGCTCTCAAATAGATAATCAAACAATTTGTTCCACTCAGGCACACTATTGGTTGAGCAGAGATAACAATTAATCTCTTTATGACCTTCTCTCATTTCAGTGCTGAGCAGCCTTAGGCTCTGACCTCAAATTGGAATCTCTAAATGTTTTAATCCAAACTTTCCACATAATGCACGAGATATTCCATAGCAGCCAATTCAAAGCAGTGGACATCAAACACATTTCATGCTGCGTTGCTCAATGTCAACATTACAGTTTGATGATTCAGTAGGTTGAGGAATTACATTCATATGTGCTCATCAATTAGTAATTGAGAGTGGGAGCTGATAGAGAACATATCTCTGGCCTTCCCTGGACACAGTCAGAAAGCAAAAGAAAAATTATAATAAATAAACCCTTGAACAACAATACAACAGGAGGCTATGGGACACAATGCCACATGATATGATACACCGTGACACTGAGTTGGCTTGGAGTCTGTGATTTCGTCACAAAACTGTCAAAAAGCAGGCTTTAGTGGTCATTCAAATTCAGACCTGTGGCTGAATTCGTTATCTATTTTGGTTGGAAGGATTTGAATTTTCTTGGTCATGAAGTAATTGGAACCTCTGGATCATATTGCACAGTGACCACGTCTCAAAGTCTGACAAGATGTTGTTGATGCCAGGGGGTTTGTGAATGAGTTCAGTGTGCTGATAGTGAGTTTCTTTGCGATGTTGCAGTTCTCATCTAACTCAAGTATCATTATTAACAAAAGGTGCCAACTCCACAATGTAATTTCCCATGATCTTCCCCTTAGGAATCGTGTCAGTGAAATATAGAACATCACACAAGCTGTAGTGAACAGGGGAAAATTAGACTGAACATTAGGTCATTGCAGGACTGACACACAATAAACCAAACTTTGAAAGGAAATGTCAATTATACAGCAGGAGTAGAGTGTGCTGATTAATTGGACCATGGTTGGGTAGAGATGCAGCAAGAAATGTTCATTTTGTTCACCGAGCTGGGAATTTGTGTTGCAGATGTTTCGTCCCCTGTCTAGGTGACATCCTCAGTGCTTGAGTGCCATGCTTCTAGGAATTCCCTGGCTGTTCTCTGTTTGGCTTGTCCTATAATAGTAGTGTTGTCCCAGTCGAATTCATGTTGCTTGTCATCTGCGTGTGTGGCTACTAAGGATAGGTGGTCGTGTCGTTTCATGGCTCGTTGGTGTTCATGGATGCGGAGTGTTAGCTGTCTTCCTGTTTGTCCTATGTAGTGTTTTGTGCAGTCCTTGCATGGGATTTTGTACACTACATTGGTTTTGCTCATGCTGGGTATCGGGTCCTTTGTTCTGGTGAGTTGTTGTCTGAGAGTGGCTGTTGGTTTGCGTGCTGTTATGAGTCCTAGTGGTTGCAGTAGTCTGGCTGTCAGTTCAGAAATATTTTTGATGTATGGTAGTGTGGCTAGTCCTTAGTAGCCACACACTCAGATCACAAGCAACATGAGTTCGACTGGGGCAACACTACTATTACAGAACAAGCCAAACAGAGAACAGTCAGGGAATTCCTAGAGGCATGGCACTCATCCACAGATTCAATCAATAAGCACATCGACCTGGACCCAATATACCGGCCACTGCAGTGGACAGCTGAAACTGACAATCGGAAGCGGCAGGTACAAACCACTATAAATGCCGGAGGAAACATCACAGAAGCGCTTCACAGGAGGCTCCCAAGCACAAATTCCCAGCTCGGCGAACAGAACCACAACAACAAGGACCCGAGCTACAAATCTTCTCCCAAACTTTGAACTGTTCGTTGTTAATAGTGGTTAGCTGGTTTAAAAAACTGACCAGGTGAGTAGGCTTTATTGATAAGGGTGTTAGCATGAGGAATGCAGCAGTCACCTTGAACAAATAAGATCTATGAGTATCATTGCCAGTGTGATGTCAAGTGTTTAGGTTGTACATTCCAATGACCAACAGACTGTCTGATACAACTTGTCTTTTTGACTGCTAACAGTAGCCAATGAGCTACTTAAGTTCAATACGTTGTGCTTACAAACATGAGAAGGTCCAACGTTAGATGTAGTTCTGCCACTGGACAATGTTTACTCAATAATCCTGACTGTGCCAAGACTAAAATAGAAAGCGATGCAGGATTATCAGTCTGCTCTGTGGTTTTACATTGGCGGGTACTAACATTACATAAATTAACACAAAAGAACCCATCCTGCTTTGGCAAAAAGAATTAATCCACACATTACACCTTCCTCTTTTATGAAAATGGTTATTGGAACTGCCAATTGCTGCTGCATTCCCCATGGCAATATTCCACAAGATCAGAGTATTGACAGATAACAGTTTCCTCCTTCATTGTTGTGCCAGCCTTGGTCCAACCAATCAGTACCCTCTTCTCATGCTGTGAAAAATGGTGTTCCCTTTAAAGTTTCTCGTGTGCCAGTCCTGATTAGTGCAAGCTGAAAAGTTTTGACTTACTGTTTGTTTTTGGTAATGGTCTGTGCCACCAAGTATTTCTGAGGTCTTGAACAGCAATATGTTTACATAATACATTATCAGCCCTTGTCTTTCTGTCATTCTGCATGTCATCCTTTAAGTACACTGTATGCTGATTACTTTGAATGCACAACATCAAAAGAGGGCACTCAGCTCAACAAATCCATGCTGGCTTTTATAAGCTTCCTCTATATCACCACTTCATGCACAATTCTTCAGTCAGAAATATTGTTAAAACTTGTTTATTTCTCCAAAACAATGCATTATTCATAATATTTGTAAATGTGCATTACATAACTGTTCAAATATGACACTCCATTAAGTGCAACATGCCAATTTGAAGTACACTTTTTAAATTCATTCAGGGCATTGCAGGCTGCACCAATACTTGTTTCCCATACCTAGTTGCCTTTGAAAAGGTGGTTTTAGAAGAATTGAATTCCTACAGTGTAGAAGCAGACCCTTCAGCCCATCAAGTTCACACTGACCCTCCAAAGAACATCCCACCCAGACTAACCCCATACTTCTGCATTCCCCATGGCTAATCCACCTCGCCTGCACATCCCTGGACACTATGGGAAATTTAGCATGGCCAGTCCACCTAACCTGCACATCTTTGGACTATGGAAGGATATTGGAGCACCCAGAGGAAATCCTTGCAGATGCGGGGAGAGCATCAAAACTCCACATGAAGAGTTGCCCGCTGCTGGAATTGAATTCACTGAGGCAGCAATGCTAACCACTGAGCCACCGTGCCCTCCTATTGATTTGCCATCTTGAACCGCTGCAGTCTATGTGTTGTAGCTTGACCCACAATGCCAATAAGGGAGGGAATTCCAGGATTTTGACCCAGCGACACTGAAAGAACATTGATATATTCCAACTCAGGATGATGAGTGGTTTGATGGAGAACTTGCAGGTGGTGGTGCTCCAATATATCTCCTGCCCTTGTCTTTCTAGTTGGAAGTGAGGCAGTGCATATGTGAGTTTGGAGCATATTGCCAAAGGAGAATTCCTGCAGTGTATCTTGGTCGATGGTACACACTGCTATTACTGAGCATTGATTAAATTAGATTAGATTAGATTACAGTGTGGAAACAGGCCCTTCGGCCCAACAAGTACACACCGACCCGCCGAAGCGAAACCCACCCATACCCCTACCCCT
>NC_057742.1:42687532-42688552 GCF_004010195.1 Chiloscyllium plagiosum
CGGTGTGGACTTGTTGGGCCGAAGGGCCTGTTTCCACACTGTAAGTAATCTAATCTAATCTAATCTAATCCACACAGTCAGTCGCCTGAGGCGGGAATTGAACCGGGGTCTCTGGCACTGTGAGGCAGCAGTGCTAACCACTGTGCCACCGTGCCGCCCACCATTGGTGGTAGAGGGAGTGGATATTTGTGGATGTGGTGCTAATCAAGGGGGCTGCTCTGTTCTGGATGGTTAGAGACAAAAAATACTGCAAATGCTGGAGTCCAAGGTAGACAAGCAGGAAGGCTGGAAGAAACCAAAACTCTGACTTCTCTCCCTCCTGATGCTGCCTGCCTTGCTGTGTCCCTCTCCCTCCTGATGCTGCCTGCCTTGCTGTGTCCCTCTCCCTCCTGATGCTGGATTAGTGGTGCTGGAAGAGCACAGCAGTTCAGGCAGCATCTGAGGAGCAGTAAAATCGACATTTCGGGCAAAAGCCCTTCATCAGCCCTTCAATAGAGGCAGAGTGCCTGCAGGGTGGAGAGATAAATGAGAGAAGGGTGGGGGTGTGGAGAAAGTAGCATAGAGTGCAATTGGTGAGTGGGGTTGGAGATGAAGGTGATAGGTCAGGGAGGACGGTGGAGTGGATAGGTGGAAAAGGAGATAGGCAAGTAGGACAAGTCCGGACAAGTCATGGGGACAGTGCTGAGCTGGAAGTTTGGAACTAGGGTGAGGTGGGGGAAGGGGAAATGAGGAAATGTTGAAGTCCACATTGATGCCCTGGGGTTGAAGTGTTCTGAGATAGAAGATGAGGTGTTCTTCCTCCAGGCGTCGGGTGGTGAGGGAGCGGCGGTGAAGGAGGCCCAAGACCTCCATGTCCTTGGCAGAGTGGGAGGGGGAGTTGAAATGTTGGTCTATAGGGTGCCGTGGTTGATTGGTGCGTGTGTCCCAGAGATGTTCCCTATAGTGCTCTGCTAGGAGGCGCCCAGTCTCCCCAATGTAGTGGACACCACATCGGGAGCAACGGATACAATAAATGATATT
>NC_057742.1:42689134-42733770 GCF_004010195.1 Chiloscyllium plagiosum
CTGCCTGACCATTTCCTGATGCTACCTCCCAGTTGCTAAGCCCCTGCATAATTACTTGAACCCCTCGTCATCAGCATTAGATATGTACCCTGCAAGGTCAATGTTTCCAGCTTTTTTCAGGGATAAAACATTCAGCCTGCACAGGTCACATCACTTCTCCAAAATCAGTCTCAATATCAAAGGAATCTCACCCCCCTGCCCCTGCCCCTGCCCCCCCATCTCTCCTACTCACACGCGTTTACAACACCATGCTAGTTTCTTACTCACGAACGTGTTGTACCGGGTGGAATCCGGAATTCGGATGCTAGGTTCTTTGTTAGCTCCCTAATTTCTGACGGTGAAACCCCTGCTCTCTTTTTGCTATTGATACGAATAAAGACGACAACGTTTGTTCAGCATAGTGCTGAGCTCTGCCTGCTTCACAACAGCAAGGACCCAGGTTCGATTCCTGCCTCGGACGACTGTCTGTGTGGAGTTTGCACATCCTCCCTGTAGTTGCGTGAGTTTCCTGTCTGTGTTCTGGCTTCCTTCCACAGTGGGAAGATAAGCATTTTAGATGGATTGGCCACGCTAAATTGTCCATAGTGTGCAGGAATGTGCAGATGAGCCATGGGAAATGCAGGGTTTCAGGAATGGGGCTGCGTCTGGGTGAGATGATATTCAGAGGGTTGGTGTGGACTCGATGGGCTGAATGGCCTGTTTTCACACTGTGGTGATTCTGATCTCTGTTCCACCTCTGGATGCTTTGCCAATGACATCTTTCACACATGTGGAACCCGTCTGGGTCACTAATGCCCTTTCAGGAAGGAAACTGCCACTGGCCTACAGTAATGTGGTCGATTCTTAACTGCCCTCTGGGCAATTAGGGATGGGGAATAAATGCTAATCCAGCCAGAGATACCCTCACTCTGTGAATGAAGAAAAAGTACTTAGCTGCAGAAACATCTGTCTAATTCCCCCACAAATCTGCTTTCACTATTGGTTTTCAAATTATCCTGCTCCTTACTTTAATTCTATAAGAGCAATGAGAAAAAGACATAGGGAGCTTGCAGACGGATATAAATTAGTTGAGCAAAAACTAAAGACAAATACCTGACAGATGGAGTATAATGTGAGAAAATGTAAAGTTGACTTTGACAGGAAGGATAAACAAAAAGAGAATAACTGTGGGCTGCCGAGGTGCAGAGGGATTTCGATGTTCTAGTTCAAGAGTCATAAATTGTTAATTTGCAGGAACAGTACATAACCAAGAAGATTAATGGGATGCTACTCTTCATTACAAAACAAACTAAATATAAAAGTAAGGACGTTGGCGAAACCACGTTGCAAATATTGTGTGCAGTCTTAATCTTCTTATTTAAGGACGCAATCGAGGTGCTTCAGAGGAGGTGAACTGGCCTGATACCTAGGGTGCATGGGTTGTTTGATGAGGAAAGTTTCTATGGATCTTGTTTCCACTTGAAAAGAGTGAGGGGGAGGGGGAGAGCTTGATTGAAGTGTATAAGATCCTGAATAGTTTTGACAAAATCAACATGGTAAGGACATTATCTTTTGTAGGCCTGACCAGAACTAGGGGACATGGTTTTAAAGTTAGGATAGAATTCCCCTCTTCGTGGGTTGTGCTACTTTGGAGCTGTCTACCTCGGAAGGCTGGAGAGGAAGGTGATTGAGTAGTTTTAAGGCAAAGGCATAAAGCTTCTCAGGGAATCAAAGGTTGTTGGGGGTAGATGGGAATAGAGTCATAGTGTCATACGGCATGGAAACAGAGCCTTTGGTCCAACTCCTCTGTGCCAACCAGATATCCCAATTTGACATCGACCCATTTGCCAGCATTTGGCCCATATCCCTCTAAACTCTTCCTATTCACGTACATATCCTTTTAAAAATTAAAAATCACACAACACCAGGTTACAGTCCAACAAGTTTATTTGCAAGCACTAGTTTTCAGAGTGCTCCTCCTCATAAACCTGTTGGACTATAACCTGGTGTTGTGGGATTTTTAACTTGATACACCCCAGTCCAACAGCAGCGTCTCCAGATCATGACTTCTAAAAGTTGTAATTGTGCCAGTCTCCATTTTTTAACTCTCCCATCTCACCTCAAACCCATGCCTTTTAGTTTTGGACTCCCCTACTCTGGGAAATAGACCTTGTCTATTTACCCTATCCATGCCCCCTCAAGATTATATAAACCTGTAAAGTTACCCCTCAGCCCCCAGGTTTCCCCCCTCCAGGGAAAAAAATCCAACCTATTCAGCCTCTCCTTTTGTGAAATTTGAAACGCAAATAATTCTGCCACAATCTCATTGAATGATAGAGTAGGTTTGAGGGGCTGCTCCAATACTCTGTGCTTATATCTTTATATTTTCAGATGTCCCTCCTCTTGTGGTCACAGAAAGCTGTAGCAACTGCAGTGTAAAGGACCTGGCTCTGACTGTACTCTCCAGAGGAAGTATCATTCAGTGATGCCCATCCCTGTCTTTCCCCTCCAAACTGCTTACTGTGAATTTAGAACACATTTTAATTTTGTGACCTGCCAGGGCATAAACAGGAGGTCCGATGTCCTTAAAGGCCAGTCATTCCCGTGCTGGGAATTTTATTCCATATTGTCATTCACAGTCAGCTTAATCTCTGGGCAGGAAGAACCACAGAAATTGCTGGAGAAACTCAGCAGGTCATCTTTGGAGAGAGAAACAGTTTGAGTACAATATGTTCTGCAGAAATGGCACATTAGACTCCAAGTCTTAACTTTCTCCACAGATATTACCAGACCTGCTGAGTTCCTCCAGCACTTCATTTGGTGCCAACATCTGTTATACTCTGAGTTTGTAAGGATCTGAGTATTGTGTTTAAGGCATTTATTGTCCATTGTTAATTAACTCTAAGAAGCTATGGTGATGATCTTTTACCTTGAACTGCTGCAGGCAGTTAACAAACCTACAATGATGTTATTATTACAGTAACAATTGGAACAGTTTCAAAACAATTGGGCAATTGACTTGGTTTTGGATTGTAGATACCATCTGTAATAACACTGACACATAAATCTTTGCAACACAGAGTGAAGCCTTTTGGCTCAGTGTTTCCATCCATCACCAATTATTGAACTATGTTATTCCCATTTTCCGCCTCCAATTTCTCTGGAGGCTATGGCAACACAGGTGAACACCTTAGAAACTGTTGAAATATTATAGAGTTGCTGCGCCAACCATCCTTTCAGTGAGTTCCGAAAGCCCATCATCCTTGAAATAAAAAAAAGGCAACTCTCCTCTTAGTATTTTTTTAAATTTCTTATCTTAATCATAGAATCCCTACAGTGTGGAAACAGGCCATTCAGTCCATCGAGTTCACACTGACCCTCTGAAGAGCATCCCACCCAGATCCACCCCATCCCTATAACCCTGCATTTCCATGGTTAGCCCACCCACCCTGGTACGTCTTTGGATTGTAGGAGGAAACCGGAGCAAACCCACACAGACACCAGGAGAATATGCAAACTCCACACAGACAGTCACCTGAGGCTGGAATTGAACCCAAGTTCCCTGGCACTGTGAGGCAGTAATGCTACCACTAGGCCACCATGCCAACCTGGGCATAAATCTATGCCCTTGATTTTTAGACCTTTCTCGAATGGCCCTTCTATCCACCCTATCCATATCCCTTTACCTTATTCATCTCTTAGGTCATCCTCTCTTTGTTTCTCAAAGAAAATTAACCCCACCCAATCCAGCCTTTTCCCACAGCTCAGAGCCTCCAACGCAGGCAGCATCCAGTAAATTGCCACCACACCCTCCCTTGTGCAATCAAATCCTTCGACAGTGAGGATTCCAGAACTGCGCGCAGTGCTCCAATTATGATGTCACCTGTTTTTTACTACAATTGCAGTATAACCTCCTTGCTGTTATATTCTACCTCAGCTAATAAAGGCAAACATCACATCTGGCTTTTTAACCAACTTAAGGGGAATGTCGTGGGACACATTGGTACCAATGAGATAGCTAAGGAAAGGGATGAGGACCTGAGAAGTGAATATAGGGAGTTAGGTTGGAAGCTAGAAGGTGGCTCAGTGGTTAGCATTGCTGCCTCACGGCACCAGGAACCCGGGTTCAATTACAGCCTCAGGTGACTGACTGTGTGGAGTTTGCACATTCTCCCCGTGTCTGCGTGGGTTTCCTCCGAGTGCTCCGGTTTCCTCCCACAGTCCAAAGATGTGCGGGTTAGGTGAATTGGCCATGATAAATCGCCCATAGTGTTAGGTGCATTAGTCAGGGGTAAATGCAAGGGAATGGTCTGGCTGGGTTACTCTTCAGAGGGTCGGTTGGGCTGAAGGGCCTGTTCCCATACTGTACAGAATCTAATAAATAAAACATATTGATGAAGGTAGAGCAGTGGATGTGGTGAACATGGATTTTAGCAAAGTATTTGATAAGGTTCCCCAAGGTAGGCTCATTCAGAAAATAAGGAGGCATGGGATACAGGGAAATCTGGCTGCCTGGATACAGAATTGGCTGGCCCATTGACAGAGGGTGGTGGTAGATGGAAAGTATTCAGCCTGGAGCTTGGTGACCAGTGGTGTTCCACAGGGATCGGTCCTGGGACCTCTGCTCTTTGTGATTTTTATAAATGACTTGGATGAGGAAGTGGAAGGGTGGGTTAGTAAGTTTGCCAATGATACAAAGGTTGGTGGAGTTGTGGATAGTGTGGTGGGCTTTTGTAGGTTGCAACAGGACATTAACAGGATGCAGAGCTGGGCTGAGAAGTGGCAGATGGAACAGTGTGAAGTGATTCATTTTGGATGGTTGAATTTGAATGCAGAATACAGAGTTAAAGTCAATGTGGAGGAACAAAGGGATCTTAGAGTCCATGTCCATAGATCCCTCAAAGTAGCCACCTAAGTTGATAGGGTTGTTAAGAAGGTGTAAGGGGTGCTGGCTTCCTAAGAGCTGTGGAGTTATGCTGCAGCTCTATAAAGCCCTGGTTAGACTAAACTTGGAATATTGTGCTCTGTTCTGATTGCCTCATTATAGGAAGGATGTGGGAGCATTAGAGAGGGTGCAGAGGAAATTTACCAGGATGGTGCCTGGACTGGACAGCATGTCTGATGAAGAAAGGTTGAGGGAGTTAGGGCTTTTCTCATTGGAGCGAAGAAGGATGAGAGGTGACTTGATAGAGGTGTACAAGATGATGACAGGCTTAGAGTGAATACCTGGGCACTCTTCCCCAGGCCAGAAATAGGTATCGCGAGGGGTCATAATTTTAAGGTGATTGAAGGAAGGTTTAGGGGAGATGTCAGAGGTCGGTTCTTTACACAGAGAGTGGTGGGTGCGTGGAATGCACTGGCACTGGTGGTAGTGAGTCAGAGACATTAGGGGCATTTATGCAACTCTTGGATAGGCATATGGACGATCGTACAGTGAAGGGTATGTAGGATGGTCTGATCTTAGAGTAGGACAAAAGGCCCGCACAGCATCGAGGGCTGAAGGGGCCTGCACTGTGCTGTGCTGTTGTATGCTCTATGTTCTATGTTCATCTGCCTACCCTGCTATCTTCAGGGATCTGCACACCAAGGTCTCTCTGATCTTCAGCACCTCCCAGGCTTTGATGATTCACAGTGTACAGTAATCACTTGCTTTGTTCGCACCCCCCCACCCCCCCCGTCTCCCCGTCTCCCCCATCCCAGTGCATTTCTTCACAGTGGTCAGGGTGAATCCCATTTGCCATTGCTCTGTTCAGCTGACCAGTCCGTTGATATCCTCCTCCTGTAATTCATGGCTTTCCTCCTCATTATATACTCTCCAACCAATTTTCATGGCACCTGTGAACTCTTTGATCACACTGCCCAGGTTTAAGTTAAAGCCTTAATATACACCACAGGTAGCAATGTGCCAGCACCACACCCTGCGGAACCACATGGAAACACCTATCTACCATTATCCTCTGCTCGCTGTCTCTCAGATAATTTTGGATCCAACGTGTCACTTTGTCTTGGAACCCAAGAGTTCTTACTTTCCTAACCAGTCTGCCATGAGTGCCCTTATCAAAAGCCTTGCTAAAGTCCATGGAGACCATCAAATGCAGTGTCCTCATGAACACTCCTGGTTATCAGCTGCCCAAAAAAATTCAAACAAATTTATTAAACATAGCTTTCCTTAAAAACCCAAGGCTGCCTCCTCATGGAGGGTTGTTGCTGCACTGGAGCTAATGGTTGGTACAGTGTTTCACGTGGAGCTCCTGGTGGTAGTATCAAGGATCACATGCCACTCCAGACCATGAGGAGAATTTGAGAGCATCCAAATTGGACACATCTATTCCACTGGCTTCCCTGGGTGACAGAGTCAACCTGGTTCATCCTCTCAAACCGTCTGCCACCAGAGCAAGACAGAGGATGTAACACTATAAGACCATGAGATAGCGGAGCAGAAATTAGGCCATTCAGCCCATCGAGTCTGCTCCTGTGTCAATCATGGCTGACAGGGTTCTCAACCCCATTTTACTGCTTACTCCATGTAACCCTAGATCCCTTTGATACTCAGGAACCTATCTATCTCAGCCTTAGATATACTCAATGACCTGGTCTCCACAGCCTTCTGTGGCAATGAATTCCATAGATTCACCACTCTCTGGCTGAAGACGTTTCTCCTTATATCCGTTGTAAACGGATTTTCTCTCAGGCTGTGCCCATGTGCCCCATTCCTACCAACGGAAATATCTTCCTAACATCCACTCTGCCCAGGCCATGCTGTATTCGGTATGCTTCAATTAGCTTCCCCCTCATTCTTATTAACTCGTTCAAGTATAGACTCAGAGTCCTCATATGTTAAGCTTTTCATTCCTGGGACCATTCTCGTGATCCTCCTCTGAACATGCTCCAGGGCCAGTACATCCTTCCTGAGACATGAGGTGCAAAACAGTGCACAATACTCCAAACGTGGTCTGACCAGAGCTGTATTGAGCCTCAGAAGTACATCACTGCTTTTATATTCAATCCCTCTCAAAATCCACAATCCACTACAATCCACTTCCAACTAAAGGAAACAGTAAATATACCAGGCACAGAACTGGCTCTTGATCATCAGTCTGAGCATTAACTTAACATTGTTTAATGTTATGATGAATCATGAACATCACAAAATAAGATCTTTATTGAACTGAGTTTAGTTTATCCTGATTATTAATGCAATGGTTCCTGTAAGACCCTCAGTGGGAAATGATCGGAACATTTTTTTTGAAAACCCAGCCCCTTCAGTGTTAACCAAACTGTTAAACACAGAGAAAGCAGCAATGTTTGATTACATGGTAACCTTGTGGATATTAATATGGAAGGCAAACTCATCTTGAACATTTTCCACTACCACACAGCTCCCACATGAATTCCACTCATAGGTTCCTTCAATCAGAGCACTTTTCACAAAAACTGCATCTGAGATATCACCTTCCTGAGCAAGTGATGAGTGAATTAGAATTAGAATTGGAATTAGATTAAATTAGATGTTATAGTCCCGTGTGCTCCAGTACAGGAATACAGGAGTATAGCAAAAAGTCTACGTAGTCACCATGCTCCAGTGCTATTGTGGTTACAAAACCACAAGTTTAAAAAACAACAGCAGAAATAAAAGACAACTTTTAGAAACAAAACTCACTTATAAATCAGCCGGAGACAAAGCCATGGAAACAAGGACAATTTATTACGAACTTGCAAGTCCGGGCACACCGCTAGCCTGGCAAAAAGTGCAAAGATATCAGTTATGCAATCATTTTTATACAGTTTGTGTGTTTCAGGCTCACATCCCCTTTCCCTATTCTTACCCTATCATAATCATTTATTTCATCTCATTCTCTTATTTAGCCTTTACTTGTGACTAACCTTAAGATAATTACTTCACGTGTTTTTCTCTTTCCTTATCTATGTACCAGGCTGTCCGTGTCCTTGGATGTCTGTATTCCTTGTTCTGTTACTATAAGCTTTATTGTGAAAATGCACTTACTTCTTCTTTTGTGGTCAGCTACAACACTCCTGAGTTATTTCCTAGCTTAAAACTATTTTCTTTAAAACTACTTCTTTAAAAGACCCCCTATATTCATTAAAGTCTTAGCCTTAAGTATACTACATGCTACAAGAATTCCATGACCGTTTGTATAATGTCTCACCCCTCCCCCCATCTACAGAAATTACACTCCACTAGCACTTACAACAATTACATTTCTATATCGCCTGCAGAAAACTATATTTCTTATATCCCACACAACCAAAAGGTAAGAAAATGTACAGATTTGAAAATCTAAGTCTTATTTTGATAAAAAGTATTTGGAAGCACTGATACAGGCACCCGGGCCTAGCTGGGGCCTGGAGTCTCAGTCAGCCTGTGAGGTCAAGCTGCAGTCCCTTCCCCTGGTTCCTGGAGGCCTGAATAGCAAAAGAAATCACGTCCTTGCTGCCTCTGCCACTCCCAATCACCAGGGACAGCCCCGTCCTGACTGACGCTGCCTGGAGCCTATCGTCACTCTGCTCATTGCCCACTCTCACTGCTGCACAAAAGCCACCAATTAACCCACTGCAAAAGCTTCACAGAAAAGACAAAGGAGAAAAGAAAATGGAACAAAAAGAAAAAGAGCAAAAATGAAAAGAGAGAATAGAGAGAAAGCAGAAGGGAGTGGACGAGGCCAGGCCCAGGAGCCTGCCTGCAGCTCTGCTACTCCACCCACCTCTTGGCCAACACTCACCAGGTGGAACAGGAAATCCCCTCCAGAGCCAATCAGCAGATCATTGCTTAAGAAGTCTGGAACAGATCAGAGCATATTGCAGACAGGAGTGTGTTACACATGGGAAACACAGACCAGCGATTTTTGCAGCCACTGATTTGATCAATCACATCCTCACCTCTAACTTTATTTCCCATAAAATCATTACCTTCTGTTAACCTGTTCCCAGGAGCACAGCCCTCGTCTGCCCTCCCTCAAGGTGAAGGTGTGTAGACTTGCTAGGATATGGCAAAGAACTGGTTTATCCAATCTTATATAACAGATTCCACACCCCTCCATGAAAACTTCACATTTCCTGTATCATTCTGAAATGTAGGATAAACTTTACTGCCTTTTATCTGACACCCTCAATCCCATTTGGGACAGAGATATACCTTTGGGAGAGAGCTATCCTCACATGTTCACACACACACACAACCCAATGCAGAGTATTCTCAATGTGAAAGCAGGACTTTGTTCCAAAAAGAATCATCTGGAGTTTATTGCAACCAATATGTTTTTTACATTTGTTCACAGGATACAGGCAATTTGCCCATCTGTATTGACCAGAGGATAATTGTGAGTCAGCATGTTGCTGTGGGTTTGGAGTCACAGCTAAGGATGGCAGATTTCCTTCCCTAAAGGGCATAGACATGGGAGTGAATGCGGAGGACCCCAGGGCAACTCCCTCCCAACTGTATACCACAGTGCCAGCAGCCTTGCTGCCAACAGGACAGGGTTTACTCAGGGGATGGTGGGGTCTGGGATACTGTCTGTAAGCAATACTCAACACCACTCAAAAAGCTTGACACCATCCAGGACAATGCAGCCCACTTTACTGGCACCATGTCCACAAACATCCACCCCTTCCACACCAACACTCAGTAGCAGCAGTGTGGAAGATCGAAAAGATGCACTGCAGACATTTACCGAATCTCTGGAGTCAGCACCTTCCAAATCCATCTTCCATCCAGAAGGACAAGGGCAGCAGATTCATGACAACACCACTCCCTGCAAGTTCTCCTCCAAGCCACTCACCATCCTGACTTGGAAATAAATCACCATTCCTTCAGTGTCACTGGGTCAGAATCCTGGAACCCAGTCCCCTAACACTCTACTTAACAGATAGACTGCAACAGTTCAAGAAGGCAGCTCACCACCACCTTCTCAAGGGGAACTCGAGATGGCCAATAAATATTGGCCATCCAGCACCATCCACATCACATGACTGTTGCAGAATTCCTCCGTAGCTCCCTCCTGACAGTACTCCACAGTGCTCCAGCCTCTGCTTAGCCAGTGATGGTGATGGTGGGGTCTGGGACATTGTGGGTAAGGTATGATTCCGTGAGTATGACTGGGTCCTCCTGCTGTGTGACAATAGCTCCAGTGTTGGCACTAGCCCCCAGGTGTTAGTGAGGACAACTGTGCAGGGTCAGCAGGCTATGAGTGCCATTGGTGTTTGTAGTGCTGAGATCAATGCCAGGCAAACCATCTGCTTTTATTCTTTTTATAACTAATTACAAACAGTTGGGCCCTTTTAAGCAGTTCGATTATTATCTGAAGATTCTAAGATGTTAAGCAGTTCACAATGTTTCTTGCCTGAGGCCTCGTTGGAAATATTATTCAAAGATCAAGATAATAAAAATCTCTAATTACCTTCATCTGTAGGTCTCACTCAATAGTATATATTGAGCAGCGTTTGGAAACATGACAGTTTCAGTTCCTTTGACTGATACACCATATAAATCAACAATTCTGTCCCAACAGAAATCCATTGACATCAAGTAGACCGTTAAAGAGACGAGAACTCAATAGGAAAATCTGACAATGGGTCAAATCTCGTATTGGACCCTGTCTCGTCTCTCTCCATCAGAAATCTATTGGCTCTAGCCCCATTTCTGAGTAAAACATCCAGGTCACTCGTTTCATGTTGCGCTAGAGGAGTGTCACGATGAGGGAGTATTAAGATTAAGTTCTCTACAGTACTTGTTGGGCCATTTGGCCCAACAAGTCCACACCAACCCTCCAAAGAGTAACCCACGCAGACCCATTCCCCTACCCTCTATTTAGCCCTGATTAATGCACCTTACACTTTGGGCAATTTAGCATGGCGAATCCACCTGACCTGCACATCAATGGACAGTGGGAGGAAACCCACACAGACACAGGGAGAATGTGCAAACTCCATGCAGGCAGTGGCCTGAGGCTGGGATCCGTAGCATTGCGAGTCAGCAGTGCTAAACACTGAGCCACCATGCCACCCTGCACTATCTTGGGTGAGTGTCGTGTCAAGTGAATGTTATACTGAGGGAGTGTATCAAACTCCATGCAGGCAGTGGCCTGAGGCTGGGATCCGTAGCATTGCGAGTCAGCAGTGCTAAACACTGAGCCACCATGCCACTCTGAATTTTCTTGGGTGAGTGTCGTGTCAAGTGAATGTTATACTGAGGGAGTGTATTACTGAGGGGGTATTATACTGAGGGGGTAATATACTGAAGGAGGTATTATACTGAGGAGTTGTTATACTGAGGGGGTAATATACTGAGGGGGTATTATACTGAGGGGTTGTTATACTGAGGGGGTATTATACTGAGGGGTTGTTATACTGAGGGGTTGTTACACTGAGGGGGTATTATACTGAGGGGTTGTTATACTGAGGGGTTGTTACACTGAGGGGGTATTATACTGAGGGGTTGTTATACTGAGGGGTTGTTACACTGAGGGGGTATTATACTGAGGGGTTGTTATACTGAGGGGTTGTTACACTGAGGGGGTATTATACTGAGGGGTTGTTATACTGAGGGGTTGTTACACTGAGGGGGTATTATACTGAGGGGTTGTTATACTGAGGGGTTGTTACACTGAGGGGGTATTATACTGAGGGGTTGTTATACTGAGGGGTTGTTACACTGAGGGGGTATTATACTGAGGGGTTGTTATACTGAGGGGTTGTTACACTGAGGGGGTATTATACTGAGGGGTTGTTATACTGAGGGGTTGTTACACTGAGGGGGTATTATACTGAGGGGTTGTTATACTGAGGGGTTGTTACACTGAGGGGGTATTATACTGAGGGGTTGTTATACTGAGGGGTTGTTACACTGAGGGGGTATTATACTGAGGGGTTGTTATACTGAGGGGTTGTTACACTGAGGGGGTATTATACTGAGGGGTTGTTATACTGAGGGGTTGTTACACTGAGGGGGTATTATACTGAGGGGTTGTTATACTGAGGGGTTGTTACACTGAGGGGGTATTATACTGAGGGGTTGTTATACTGAGGGGTTGTTACACTGAGGGGGTATTATACTGAGGGGTTGTTATACTGAGGGGTTGTTACACTGAGGGGGTATTATACTGAGGGGTTGTTATACTGAGGGGTTGTTACACTGAGGGGGTATTATACTGAGGGGTTGTTATACTGAGGGGTTGTTACACTGAGGGGGTATTATACTGAGGGGTTGTTATACTGAGGGGTTGTTACACTGAGGGGGTATTATACTGAGGGGTTGTTATACTGAGGGGTTGTTACACTGAGGGGGTATTATACTGAGGGGTTGTTATACTGAGGGGTTGTTACACTGAGGGGGTATTATACTGAGGGGTTGTTATACTGAGGGGTTGTTACACTGAGGGGGTATTATACTGAGGGGTTGTTATACTGAGGGGTTGTTACACTGAGGGGGTATTATACTGAGGGGTTGTTATACTGAGGGGTTGTTACACTGAGGGGGTATTATACTGAGGGGTTGTTATACTGAGGGGTTGTTACACTGAGGGGGTATTATACTGAGGGGTTGTTATACTGAGGGGTTGTTACACTGAGGGGGTATTATACTGAGGGGTTGTTATACTGAGGGGTTGTTACACTGAGGGGGTATTATACTGAGGGGTTGTTATACTGAGGGGTTGTTACACTGAGGGGGTATTATACTGAGGGGTTGTTATACTGAGGGGTTGTTACACTGAGGGGGTATTATACTGAGGGGTTGTTATACTGAGGGGTTGTTACACTGAGGGGGTATTATACTGAGGGGTTGTTATACTGAGGGGTTGTTACACTGAGGGGGTATTATACTGAGGGGTTGTTATACTGAGGGGTTGTTACACTGAGGGGGTATTATACTGAGGGGTTGTTATACTGAGGGGTTGTTACACTGAGGGGGTATTATACTGAGGGGTTGTTATACTGAGGGGTTGTTACACTGAGGGGGTATTATACTGAGGGGTTGTTATACTGAGGGGTTGTTACACTGAGGGGGTATTATACTGAGGGGTTGTTATACTGAGGGGTTGTTACACTGAGGGGGTATTATACTGAGGGGTTGTTATACTGAGGGGTTGTTACACTGAGGGGGTATTATACTGAGGGGTTGTTATACTGAGGGGTTGTTACACTGAGGGGGTATTATACTGAGGGGTTGTTATACTGAGGGGTTGTTACACTGAGGGGGTATTATACTGAGGGGTTGTTATACTGAGGGGTTGTTACACTGAGGGGGTATTATACTGAGGGGTTGTTATACTGAGGGGTTGTTACACTGAGGGGGTATTATACTGAGGGGTTGTTATACTGAGGGGTTGTTACACTGAGGGGGTATTATACTGAGGGGTTGTTATACTGAGGGGTTGTTACACTGAGGGGGTATTATACTGAGGGGTTGTTATACTGAGGGGTTGTTACACTGAGGGGGTATTATACTGAGGGGTTGTTATACTGAGGGGTTGTTACACTGAGGGGGTATTATACTGAGGGGTTGTTATACTGAGGGGTTGTTACACTGAGGGGGTATTATACTGAGGGGTTGTTATACTGAGGGGTTGTTACACTGAGGGGGTATTATACTGAGGGGTTGTTATACTGAGGGGTTGTTACACTGAGGGGGTATTATACTGAGGGGTTGTTATACTGAGGGGTTGTTACACTGAGGGGGTATTATACTGAGGGGTTGTTATACTGAGGGGTTGTTACACTGAGGGGGTATTATACTGAGGGGTTGTTATACTGAGGGGTTGTTACACTGAGGGGGTATTATACTGAGGGGTTGTTATACTGAGGGGTTGTTACACTGAGGGGGTATTATACTGAGGGGTTGTTATACTGAGGGGTTGTTACACTGAGGGGGTATTATACTGAGGGGTTGTTATACTGAGGGGTTGTTACACTGAGGGGGTATTATACTGAGGGGTTGTTATACTGAGGGGTTGTTACACTGAGGGGGTATTATACTGAGGGGTTGTTATACTGAGGGGTTGTTACACTGAGGGGGTATTATACTGAGGGGTTGTTATACTGAGGGGTTGTTACACTGAGGGGGTATTATACTGAGGGGTTGTTATACTGAGGGGTTGTTACACTGAGGGGGTATTATACTGAGGGGTTGTTATACTGAGGGGTTGTTACACTGAGGGGGTATTATACTGAGGGGTTGTTATACTGAGGGGTTGTTACACTGAGGGGGTATTATACTGAGGGGTTGTTATACTGAGGGGTTGTTACACTGAGGGGGTATTATACTGAGGGGTTGTTATACTGAGGGGTTGTTACACTGAGGGGGTATTATACTGAGGGGTTGTTATACTGAGGGGTTGTTACACTGAGGGGGTATTATACTGAGGGGTTGTTATACTGAGGGGTTGTTACACTGAGGGGGTATTATACTGAGGGGTTGTTATACTGAGGGGTTGTTACACTGAGGGGGTATTATACTGAGGGGTTGTTATACTGAGGGGTTGTTACACTGAGGGGGTATTATACTGAGGGGTTGTTATACTGAGGGGTTGTTACACTGAGGGGGTATTATACTGAGGGGTTGTTATACTGAGGGGTTGTTACACTGAGGGGGTATTATACTGAGGGGTTGTTATACTGAGGGGTTGTTACACTGAGGGGGTATTATACTGAGGGGTTGTTATACTGAGGGGTTGTTACACTGAGGGGGTATTATACTGAGGGGTTGTTATACTGAGGGGTTGTTACACTGAGGGGGTATTATACTGAGGGGTTGTTATACTGAGGGGTTGTTACACTGAGGGGGTATTATACTGAGGGGTTGTTATACTGAGGGGTTGTTACACTGAGGGGGTATTATACTGAGGGGTTGTTATACTGAGGGGTTGTTACACTGAGGGGGTATTATACTGAGGGGTTGTTATACTGAGGGGTTGTTACACTGAGGGGGTATTATACTGAGGGGTTGTTATACTGAGGGGTTGTTACACTGAGGGGGTATTATACTGAGGGGTTGTTATACTGAGGGGTTGTTACACTGAGGGGGTATTATACTGAGGGGTTGTTATACTGAGGGGTTGTTACACTGAGGGGGTATTATACTGAGGGGTTGTTATACTGAGGGGTTGTTACACTGAGGGGGTATTATACTGAGGGGTTGTTATACTGAGGGGTTGTTACACTGAGGGGGTATTATACTGAGGGGTTGTTATACTGAGGGGTTGTTACACTGAGGGGGTATTATACTGAGGGGTTGTTATACTGAGGGGTTGTTACACTGAGGGGGTATTATACTGAGGGGTTGTTATACTGAGGGGTTGTTACACTGAGGGGGTATTATACTGAGGGGTTGTTATACTGAGGGGTTGTTACACTGAGGGGGTATTATACTGAGGGGTTGTTATACTGAGGGGTTGTTACACTGAGGGGGTATTATACTGAGGGGTTGTTATACTGAGGGGTTGTTACACTGAGGGGGTATTATACTGAGGGGTTGTTATACTGAGGGGTTGTTACACTGAGGGGGTATTATACTGAGGGGTTGTTATACTGAGGGGTTGTTACACTGAGGGGGTATTATACTGAGGGGTTGTTATACTGAGGGGTTGTTACACTGAGGGGGTATTATACTGAGGGGTTGTTATACTGAGGGGTTGTTACACTGAGGGGGTATTATACTGAGGGGTTGTTATACTGAGGGGTTGTTACACTGAGGGGGTATTATACTGAGGGGTTGTTATACTGAGGGGTTGTTACACTGAGGGGGTATTATACTGAGGGGTTGTTATACTGAGGGGTTGTTACACTGAGGGGGTATTATACTGAGGGGTTGTTATACTGAGGGGTTGTTACACTGAGGGGGTATTATACTGAGGGGTTGTTATACTGAGGGGTTGTTACACTGAGGGGGTATTATACTGAGGGGTTGTTATACTGAGGGGTTGTTACACTGAGGGGGTATTATACTGAGGGGTTGTTATACTGAGGGGTTGTTACACTGAGGGGGTATTATACTGAGGGGTTGTTATACTGAGGGGTTGTTACACTGAGGGGGTATTATACTGAGGGGTTGTTATACTGAGGGGTTGTTACACTGAGGGGGTATTATACTGAGGGGTTGTTATACTGAGGGGTTGTTACACTGAGGGGGTATTATACTGAGGGGTTGTTATACTGAGGGGTTGTTACACTGAGGGGGTATTATACTGAGGGGTTGTTATACTGAGGGGTTGTTACACTGAGGGGGTATTATACTGAGGGGTTGTTATACTGAGGGGTTGTTACACTGAGGGGGTATTATACTGAGGGGTTGTTATACTGAGGGGTTGTTACACTGAGGGGGTATTATACTGAGGGGTTGTTATACTGAGGGGTTGTTACACTGAGGCTGAGGGAGTGTTGTGCTCAGGAAGTGTTGTGCTGAGGGAGTGTTGTGCTGAGGGAGTGTTATACTGAGGGACTGTTGTGCTGAGAGAGTGTTATACTGAGGGAGTGTTATACTGAGGGAGTGTTGTACTGAGGGAGTGTTGTGCTGAGGGAGTGTTGTGCTGAGGGAGTGTTGTGCTGAGGGAGTGTTGTGCTGAGGGAGTGTTGTGCTGAGGGAGTGTTGTGCTGAGGGAGTGTTGTGCTGAGGGAGTGTTGTGCTGAGGGAGTGTTGTGCTGAGGGAGTGTTGTGCTGAGGGAGTGTTGTGCTGAGGGAGTGTTGTGCTGAGGGAGTGTTGTGCTGAGGGAGTGTTATACTGAGGGACTGTTGTGCTGAGAGAGTGTTATACTGAGGGAGTGTTGTACTGAGGGAGTGTTGTGCTGAGGGAGTGTTGTGCTGAGGAATGTGCTCAAATTTGGAAGAAAGGAGTTAGCCATGTTCAAATTTTGAGGCAGATGTAAATTACCCCACAACATATTTGATCAGGGCGCAGTGGAGGTCTGCCCTGAGACTGAGCTAATAGTTATCTCTCAACCAGAGTCAGTATTATACTGTAAACGGACCATCTGGTTATTTATCAGCACTGCTGTGGGTCCACGTGTGTAGGGGCACTCGGTTGGTTGGCTGGTTTACGCTGCAGTGTGATGCCAACATTACAATTTCAGTTTTCATAGCCATCTGAAACTCACCCCTTGACTGAGGTGGGGTGACCCTTCAGTGAAACTTACCACCAGTCAACTCTCTGTCCAATGAGAGAACAGTCCTCTGGGACTAGTACAACACTCAGCATAACACCCCCTCAGGACAACACTCCCTCACTATATCTCCCCCTGGGACCTGTGCTGACATTAGCAGTTAAGCCTTATATACTTCCACAATGACTATAATTCAAAGGGGTTGAGTTGGCCCACGTGGTGCTGTATAATAGCAGGTCTGTCTGTTCAGTGGGTGAACTTGTTCCATTTCTCCACATGATTGTGATAATGTTATATTGTTGAAATGGATGAAAATGTAGATGGGTGGGTTCATAATGTTTTACAGACAACACAAAGATGGGTGGAGTTGTGGATCGTGTCGAGGATTGTCAAAGGATACAGTGGTATACAGATCAGTTGCAGATATGGGCGGAGAAATGGCAGATGGAGTTTAATCCGGGTATGTGTGAGGTGCAGTACTTTGGGAGGTCAGATGTTAAGGAAAAGTATACAGTTAATGACAGGACCATGAACAGCATTGATGTACAGAGGGATCTTGGGGTTCAAGTCCATAGCTCCCTGAAAGTGGCCTCACATGTAGATAGGCTGGTAAAGAAGGCATATGGCATGCTTCCTTTGTTGGTTGGGGAATTGAGAACAAGAGTTAGGATGTTATGTTACAGCTTTCTCAGACTTTGGTTAGACCGCACCTGGAGTACTGTGTTCAGTTCTGGTCGCCACATTACAGAAGGATGAGGAGGTTTTGGAGAGGGTGCAGAAGAGGTTTACCAGGATGCTGCCTGGATTAGAGGGTATGAGCTATAAGGAGAGGCTAGAAAAACTCAGGTTGCTTTCTCTGGATCAGCAGATGCTGAGGGGAGACTTGATAGAAGTCTTTGACAGTATGCGATGCATTGATGGGGTTGACTGTCAGAATCTTTTTCCCAGAGTTGAAATGTGTAATACCAGAGAGCATACATTTAAGGTGAGAAGGGGAAAGTCCAAAGGAGATGTGAGGGGCACGTTTTTTTACCCAGTGTGGTAGGAGTCTGGAATGTGCTGCCGGGGTGGCCCAGATGTGATAGGGGCTTTTAGATAAGCAATGAATATACAAGGAATGGAGGGATATGGACCAAGGTCAGGCAGAAGGGATTAGTTTAATTTAGTGTCACGTTCAGTACAAACTTATGCACCGAAGGACCTGTTTCTGTACTGTTTTATTCTATGTTCTGTGTTATGTTCTATGTTCTAAATTTACTTGTCAAATGTAGTGAGAGAGATCCTGTGCTTCAAGCACTGAAACTATTCAGAGATGAGCTCATCATTCACAACAAATAAATTGAATAATAAACACGAGGACAACATAACTGGCTCATTACACATGATATTGGAGAGGAAGGTAGTGAGCAGGAGTGACAGTCCAAACCACAATTGAGTTGAAATGCTGCTGGAATATACTGCTTCATTTCCTTTTACTTTCTGAAACCAAAAATCACCTTATTTACTCAGTCAGAAATAGTGGTAAACCAAGGTACCTGAGATTCATGGGAGATTTCCATCTCCGCAAAGGATATTCAGTAGGAAGGCTGAGCAATACTCTTCATAAACAGATCTCTCTGTGACGGTTTTCTCAACCAGTAATAATCATTAGTGATGGGAATGCAGAACATAGCCCTCTCTACACCACCCCCATCAAACACTCCCAGGATAGGAACTGCATGGGGTTAGATACAGAGTATTGCTCCCTCTCCTCTGTCCCCATCATACACTCCCAGGACAGGAACTGCATGGGGTTAGATACAGAGTATTGCTCCCTCTCTACACCATCCCCCCGATCAAACACTCCCAGGACAGCACAGGATTGGATATAGAGTAAAGCTTCCTCTGCAGCATTCCCATCAACCACTCCTGGGACAGGACTGCACAGGGGTTAAAAACAGAGTAAACCTCACTCAACATTATCCCCGTCAAACTCCCTCAGGAGATATAGGATTATGAGAGACGGGTGAAGAATTCCACTGACATTATCCCAGGTTGTGCTGGTCAGTGGTGAGATCGGAGGCTTTCGCAGCGACCTGCTGAGTTTCTCCAACACTTCCTATTTCATTTCAGATCGCCAGCATCCACTGTATTTTGCTTTGATTCAATTAATCTGGGATTCCTGTTCCCAATGGTATCCAGTGATCCTGCTGAAAATGTGTGAGTAAGGACAGTCTTCCTGAACATCCTGGCATTTGGACATGAAGTTTGAGTTTTCTTTGTTCTTTTGTGGGATGTGTGGGTCACTGGCTGGCTTGCATTTATTGCCTGTCCCTGTTTGCCCTTGAGCAAACAGTGATGAGCTATGGGGACACTCTCTGTGTTGGTGGGAGCTCCAGGAGGTTGACCTTCCTGCAAAGAGAGATGGTGGTGGAGATCAGCTGAAGTAAGGTATAAATGTTACTGGACTAACAGGTGGTCTTACTGTTTGAAACACAGATCAATGCTTCCTTGGAAGAGCAGGAATTTGTGGAAGCTTGGGCCAAGAAAGCAAAAGAATTTTACAAAATCAAGTTCAATGATACAAGCTTGAAGAAAATCATCGAGAAGATTGGTGTCTTGGGACCTGCGAATCTCCAACCTAATGAAAGAAAGAAGGTAATTTTTAGTTATCTTAAGAGCTCTGCCATCTCAGGGGTTCTGGTGGTCTCATTATTGCCACAACTATATATCCAAATGTAATGGTCCTCTCCAAAACAATTATTGATTCCCCCAACTTGGCTTGGAGCCAAGCAAGGAGGCACTATTGTAAATGCTCAGATATTGTAGGCAGATATATTTTATACTGAGTTTAGAAGCAGCTGCTAGCTAAGCCATCCTAGCCTCTCCAGTATGTTTGTTACTGTCATGACTGATCTTCTGCCTCAATTCCATGTTTCTGTCCATTTTACATATCACTTGATTCTCTAAGAGATCAAACACCTGTCTATCTCAGCTTTGAATATATTACCCCTTTGTTGTAGAGAATCCCAATTATTCTGAGTGAAGAAATGTTTGTTTTCTTCTCAATCCAAATTCGTTAGTCCCTCATGCTCTGGATTCCCCAACCAAGGAAAACAACATCTCAACGCAAGTGCTTACTTACTGAAAAATTGAGAGCAGAATTTGCTCCCAATCCTCAGGCTTACAACTCCTTTTGGTAATTTTATAAACATTTCACTGTGATCTAACACAATTCTTAACTTGCTGCATTCCATACCTTCAGGTCTCACCCCAATTTCATTATCATACAGGATGATAAGGGTGCCGTGATTATGGCATGCAGACCTCTACCAATCACAGGCTAAGCACCAACTCCCAGACCCTTTGTCCTATCTCACCCTGGATGATGATCCCACCACTGAACATCAGGCTGTAGTTTCCAGCACTGTCACTGATCTCATCTCCTCTGGAAATCTCCACCCCCATGGCTTCCCGTCTCAGTCCCTGCACAGCTCACCTCTACCTCCTTCCCAAAATCCACAAACAGGACTGCCCTGACTGCCCCATCATTCCAGTTCATTCCTGCTCCACTGAGCCGGTTCTTCCCATTATAACTCTGTTTCCTCTTCCCTTATTTAGCTTTTTCCAACTTACATTCGTGATTCTTCTGATTTCCAGCTTTTTGGTACAAATTGCCTCCTCTTGCACCATGGCTGTACAATCCCTCTACACGTCTGTTGCCCATCAGGATGGTCTGAAAATTCCCCAATTCTTCCTTGAAAAGGGGCCTGCACAGTTTCAGCATCATCACCATCACCATCACCCACCTCTGCCTTTCTCCTTTAACTCATCTCATTTTCTCCAAGTTAAAGGTAAGGCCCTGGATATCTGCCTGTCTCTTTGTGAGGGAGATGGAACATTCCCTGTACCAGTCCGACCCTCCTGAAACTCTTTCTCTGGTACATAGATGACATTTTGGTGCTGCTCTCACTCAGAAGTGAACAAATTTATCAGTTTTGCTTCCAGCTTTAATCATTCTCTCAGTTTCACCTGGTCCATCTCTGACTCCTCTCTTCCCTTCCTTGACATCTCTGTTTTCATTTCTGGGCCATGACATGGAGATGCCGGTGTTGGATTGGGGTGGACAAAGTGAAAAATCACACAACATTAGGTTATAGTCCAACAGGTTTAATTGGAAGTACTTAGCTTTCAGGTAACCAGCTACCTGACGAAGGAGCAGCGCTCCGAAAGCTAGTGCTTCCACATAAACTGGTAGACTATAATCTGGTGTTGTGTGAATTTTTTTAACTTTATTTCTGGGGATAGGGTGGCCACTGATGTCCATTACAAACCCAATGACTACTACAGTTGCCCTGACTTTACATCCCCAGACCCTGCTTCCTGTAAGGATTCCATTCCACTCTCCCAGCTTCTCCGGCTCCATCACATCTGTTACGATGCCACCTTTAACTGGCTGCCTCTGACATGACTTCCTTTTTCCTCAACGGAGGATTCCCCACCCCTCTGCATTGTGGTTTAGCTGAAACCAACCCATATTCAACACCTTCACCCTCACTATTTTTCTCTCTTTCCCAGAACAATGAAGGGTTCCCCTTGCCCTTACTTTCTGGTCTCCTAGTCTCCATATTCAAAGGATAATCCTCTGTCATTTCTGTCCCCTCCAGCAGGATGCCACCACCAAACACAACTTCCCCTCCCTTCCACTGTCAGGGAGTATTCCCTCCATGCCATCCTGGTTTACTCCTCCATCCCTCCCAATACATTCTCTGCCTCCCCCATGGCACCTTTCTGTATGATCACAGAAGGTGTAACACTTGCCCAATCACCTCCTCCATCCTCACTGTCCAATCCAATTCCCTGCTCACAACGTGGTCTCCTTTATGTTGATTAGACCAAACTCTTTGCAGAACGTTCTCACCATGTCCATAAGAATGACCCTGACCACCCATTGCTTACTTTCTCAATAAACTATCTGGCTGTCATGGCAACATTCCTATCCTGGGCCTGTTAGAATATTCTAACACCGTATAACACAAGTTTGAGGAACAATTTAGAATCATAGAATCCCTACAGTGTGGAAACAGGCCATTTGGCCCAACAATCCACACTGACCCTCTGAAGAGTAATCCACCCAGATCCATTCCCCCTACCCTACTACTCTGCATTTACCCCTGACTCATGCACCTAACCCACACATCCCTGAACACTGTGGGCAATTTAGCATGGCCAGTTCACCCTACCCAGCACATCATGAAACACCTCCCTTTCTGCACCTTATTCAGACTGCATTATGTCTGCTCTTGATATTTTTCACATTCTCTCCCCTGTGTCTTGTTTACTTTGCTCATAATCGGGAGGTCCTTTCATACTTTAACTTATACTTTTTTTTTAACATCTTTCTCCACCAACAATCTCAATGTCTCGACCATTTACAAAATATCCACAGTATTTTGCTATTATTACATTGTCTTCTCTTGTTCAGCACGGTTGGATCTCATTTTCTTTCATGTTTTTCATGGCTCAGTGAAATTTACATTGTTGTAACCCAGGTATTAATTTGTAGAGCCATTTTCTGTAAACTGTCATACCTTTGAATGTAGTTTTCCAAACTGCCACAACCAACATATCTATCATATCTTTCAGGTTTCATTTGTTTCAACGTAAGATGCTAGTTTCTGTCCAAAATACATCACTTCATAAGGTTCTGAAATTTAATGGTCACAGTTCACAGTTTTGGGAGTAATATATTAACATGGATAGATAATTGGCTAACTAACAGGAATCAGATAATTGGCTAACTAACAGGAATCAGATAATTGGCTAACTAACAGGAATCAGATTCAGGATAAATGGTTTGCTTTCATATTGGCAAACTGCACCTTGTGGAATCCCACAAGGATCTGCCTTAACTAATTATATTGATATTAATAGCTTGTATGAACTATTAGACTGCATTGTAGCTACATTGACTCATGATCAAAGGACAGATTGGAATGTAGTCCTGTGAGAGGAATTGAAGGACAGTGTTTTCAGCATGGAGTCTGGAACTGACAATTGGACCATTTCTCAATGGGATGAGCCCACCTCTTTACTGGCAGGGCCCAACATAAAATCCACATCAGGGTGAAATGGGCATGGGGTGGGATTAAAGGGCTGCTCCTGCTGCAGCAATCCCAGAGGCAGTCAAATGTCAATTCAGCCCCCCCACCTCCCCCTCCTTTACAGGGACATTGGCTCAGTTCTGGAGATGAGTGTAAAACCCATTAGCCTTCTCCCGCTTACACCACTCACCTCCATTACTCTACTGTCCAATACCCCCAATCTTCTCAACACCTCTGTATTCACTCAGCCCTACAAAACACCACACACTCATAACTCCTCACCCTCCATATTCTCTTATCTCATATATACTCATCCATATGCTTATCCATTTGCATGCATATTCTCACCATCCATAGTCCCCAGATCCCATCACTCCCATAGACTGCCCTACCTCCATAATTATCCTCTGACTAATACTCTTTTTATTTCCTCTATTGACATACCTAATATTCACTATATATGGAGCTCACACGTCTTATAATAAGCCTATAAAGGTCTGTACGCTAAGGAAGTGAACAGTCATTTACTTAAAGAACTATTATCCTCTTAACTTATTATAAAACTAACAAAACAACGCAGCTCCCAGTTCCTTTGGTAGGAAAGGCAACAACTCTTACTGAGTTGAACTCATTTGCAGATTTGGAACTAAGCCAGGCATTTGTAATGAGATTCCATTCAACAATCATGTCAACAAAGCGTCTGGAGTTGATTATGTTGAAGCTGTGAAGTGAGCCTAGAGCTCAGACATCTGTCTAATCACTGAAACAATCCAACATCAGTGAAAACATGGGAGCAAAGGGGACAACTGATGCAAGTGGTGGGGGCTGGTACAATTGCAACATTTAAAAGGCATCTGGATCGCAATATGAATAGGAAGGGTTTAGAGGGACATGGACTAAGAGCTGGCAAGTGGGGCTAGGTCAGATTGGGATGTCCAGTTGATGGAGATGAATTGGACCAAGGAGTCTGTTTCCATGCTGTATGATTCGATGACTCTACGATTCCATAAATAAAAGTTAAATTTCAAAATTGTGAAGTGCAATGTAGCACTTTACCCAGTGGATAATCTTTTGTTCTGACTCTGAAGATGCTTCCATTTTCACAATGCGGTTTAATGGTCATTTACCTTTCAAAGCAAAGACTTTCCATATATCACAGTTATTTGTTTCAAAAAAAGATTTCATTACACCACGTGAAGGTAGCAATGTTGTTGAACTTATGGCCATGTTGTAGTGTTGTAGAACAGAGAGACCTCGAGGTTCAGGTACATAATTCTTTGAAGTTTGTATCACATGTAGACAGAGTGATTAAGAAGACATTTAGCAAGCTTGTCTTCATTGCTCAGAATATAGGAGTTGAGACGTTATGTTGAGATTATGCAGGATGTTGGTGAGGCGAGTTCTGGAGAACTGTGTCCAGTTCTGGTCTCCCTGCTACAGGGAGGATATTATTAAGCTGGAAAGGATTCAGAAGAGATTTACCAGGATGTTGCCCAGAATGGAGGGTTTGAATTATAAGAAGAGGTTAGAACTTTTATCACTGAAGCATCGGAGGTTGAGAGGTGACCTTATGGAGGGTTATAAAATAATGAGGGGTATAGATCAGGTGAATGGCAGATGTCTTTTCCATCGGGTGGGAGATTTCAAGCCTAGGGAGCATATTTTTAAAGTGAGAGGAGTAGGATTTTAAAAAAACATGGGGGCAAATATTTTTAAGCAGAGAGTGGAATGAACCTCCTGAGGAAGTAGTGGATGCAGTGGTTACAATGTTTAACAGACACGAACAGGAAAGGTTTGGAGGGATATGGGCCAGGAGCAGGCAGCTGGGACTAGTTTAGTTTGGGATTATGGTCAGCATGGACTGCTTGGACCGAAAGGCCTGTTTCTGTGCTGTTTGATTCTATGACTAGTATATGAGTTAGGAAAAGAAGTAGACCATTCAGCCCTTCAACTCTGCTCCAGATTTCAATAAGATCATTTCCTTCACTCCTCCAACTTCCTCTAGACAAAAGAGGTAGCCATGGGCTCCTGCATGGGCCCCAGCTCTGCCTGCCTCCTTGTAGGATATGTGGAGCAGACCATCTTCTGTAGTTACACTGGCACCATTCCCCACCTTTTCCTCCGCTACATTGATGACTGTATCAGTGCCACCTCGTGCTCCCATGAGGAGGTCTAACAGTTCATCAACTTCACCAACACCTTCCAACCTGACCTTAAGTTCACCTGGAACATCTCAGACACTTCCCTCCCCTTCCTGGACCTCTCCATCTCCATTTCCGGTGTCCAACGCAACACGGACATCTATTACAAACCCACCGACTCCCTCAGCTACCTGGACTACACCTCCTCCCACCCCTTCCTGTAAAAACGCTATCCTTTATTCCCAATTCCTCCACCTCATCCACATCTGCTCCCAGGAGGACCAGTTCTAACATTGAACATCCCAGATAGCCTCCTTCTTCAAAGGCCACAATATCCCCTCCCACATGGTTGATGATGCCGTCCAGCGTATCTCCTTCACCTCCCGCACGTCCGCCCTTGAACCCCACCCCTCCTACTGCAACAAGGACAGAACCTCCAGTCCTCACCTTCCACCCCATAAACCTCCACAACTCCCCTCTCACCTCCATCCAAGACCCCAAAGCAGCCTTCCACATCTGTCAGAGATTTACCTGCACTTCCACACATTCCTTATGCCTGAAGTGTCGAATCTCCTGCTGCTCGGATGCTGCCAGACCTGCTGTGCTTTTCCAGCACCACACTCTTCGGTGTGAATGTTGCTCTCGATGTGGTCTCCTCTACATTGGGGAGACAGGACGCCAACTTGCAGAACATTCCAGTGAACATCTCTGGGGCACATGCATTAAACAATCCCAAACACTTCAACTCCCCCTCTCACTCCACCAAGGACATGCAAGTCCTGGGCCTCCTCCATCACCACTCCTTGGCACTGCCCTCAATACCTGTCCTAACAGTCCATCTTCCTTCCCACCTATTCACTCCACCCTCCTCTCCGATCTATCACCTTCTCCCTCACCTTCATCTCCCTATTGCACTCTCAATCACCTTCCCTCCAGCCCCACCCCTCTCCTATTTATGTCTCAGGCTCCTTGGCCCATAAGCCTCATTCCTGATGAAGAGCTTATGCTCAAAACCAGTCGACTCTCCTGCTCCTCAGATACTGCCTGATCTGCTGTGCTTTTCCAGCACCACACTCTTCGACTCTGATTCGTTTGTGTACCTATTCCACTTTACGCTAGCTTTTTGTGATTCATGCACAAGGACTCCAAGAAAACATTGAGCTTATACTCATTGACGTTTGGAAGAATGAAAGGTGATCTTACTAAAACCTTAAAAGTTTACTCCTTTTCCAAGCAATGAATCTATTTACTTGCACCTTAAAATATTTAACGACCCTGTTTAAACAGCCTTTTGAGGCAGAGAATTCCAAAGTCATATAATTGTCTGGAAAGAAAGAACTGATTTCTCCCTATCTTGAGCTGAAAATGTGTTGCTGGAAAAGCGCAGAGGGTCAGGCAGCATCCAAGGAGCAGGAGAATCGATGTTTCAGGCATGAGCCCTTCTTCAGGAATGGCTTCTGAAGAATGGTTCCTGAAGAAGGGCTCATGCCCGAAACGTCGATTCTCCTGCTCCTTGGATGCTGCCTGACCTGCTGCGCTTTTCCAGCAACACATTTCCAGATCTGCAGACCTCACTTTCTCCCTATGTTGACTCTAGTTCCTCTTCCTGTTTTTGGTCTTTTCCCTCTTCCATTTGTGATCCTTCATTCTTTTAAACTCCAATGAGTACAGACCCAACCGAAATGTCTCCTCATAAGAAAGTCTCTCCATACCCAGGATCAACCTAGTTAACCTTCTCCAATGCCAGTGGATCTTTCATTAGGATAAGGACCAAAACTATCCAAAGTATTCCAGCTATGCTCTAAAGAGCACCTTGTAGAGTTTTAGCCAGACTTCATTATTTTTATATTTGAAATAAAGTCCAACAGTCTATTTGCTTTCCTGCTGGACTTGTATGCTAGTTTTTTGTGATTCATGCACAAGGACTCCAAGAAAACATTGAGCTTATACTCATTCACGTTTGGAAGAATGAAAGGTGATCTTACTAAAACCTTAAAGATTCTGAGAGGGTTTATCAGGGTAGTAGGTGTTCCCTCTGACAGAGAAATGTAGAATGAGAGGACCCAGCTTTAAAACAAGGGGTACTCTTGCTTTAAGATGGAGATGAACAAGAATTTGTTCTCTCAGAGAATGTGAATCTTTGGAATTCATGGCGAATAAAAACATAAATTGCTGGAAAAGCTCAGCTGATCTGGCAGCATGTGTGAAGACAAATCAGAATTAATGTTTCAGGTCCAATGACCCTTCCTCAGAACTAATGATAGCTGGGAAAATGTCAGTCTATATGCAGAAGATAAGGTGGGGGGGGAGGGGTAAGGAGTAAATGATAGGTCAGGATAAAGCCCAAAGAGAGAGAACAGTTGGACAGTCAAAGGTGTAGATACCAATCCGATTGGACGATTGAATATTTGTTATTGGAGACTGTTAGTGGCCAAAAATAGGTAGTGTCTAATGGCAGGCAGTGTGGTAACAAGGCCTGGGTAGGGGCTAGGACATGGCAGAATCCAGGCTCTCAAATGTTTGAAATCAATATTGAGTCCAGAGGGTTGCAGGGCCTCCAAATGGAAAATGAGGTGCTGTTCTTTCAGCTTGCACTGAGCTTTGCTGGAGCATTGCAGCGAGCCTGACACCGAGGTCATGGCCAGGGAACAGGGTGGGGGGTTAAAGTGCCAGGCAACCGGAAGCTTTTTTATGGGAAGAAGGTAGATGTTTTGCAAAACGGTCACCCAGTCTATGCTTCATTTCCTGAATGTAGAGGGGCCCACATTGTGAGCAGCGGTTACAGTAGATGAGATTGGGTGAAGTGCGGGTAAAGCGCTGCTTCACCTGGAAGATGTGGTTGGACCATAGGATACTGAGGAGGGAGGAGGGAAATGGGCAGTTGTTACACCTTGGACAGTTGTGGGGAAGAGCTTTTGGGAGAATTCATGTGGAATTAATTGCTCTGGGTCACTGACCATATTCAAGATTTAGAATGGCAGAGTTTTGAACAATACAGTGTCAATGTTTATGTCCAAGGCAAAGAGCAGATCAACCAATGACAGAGTATGTTTAATAGGTTTAATGGTGTTCTCTTGTTCTTATTTCTTCAATTCTTGTAGCATACTAGGAGTCCAGAAAGATTTAATAACACTCACTGTCATCTCAGTGCTGAGACATTAATAACAGGCTGTGTCCTGTCTTGCTCCAGTTGGAGAGCTCACAAACAGACTGTTGTGCACAGTTTGGGCCCTTAGTTAAGGAAGGATGCATTTGCATTAGAAACATTCAGGAAAGATTCACTAAAATGAGGGGCTTGTCATATGAGGAAAGTCTGAACCTATTCTCATTGAAGGTCAGAAGAAAGAAAGGTAATTATCAAATTATATAAGCTCCTAAGGGACTTCTGAGAGGTTTAATAGCACAATGAGTACCCAGTGCCTTTACTGAGAGATTTAGCAACACACCGAGCGAGTAATATCCATACTAAAGATTCATTTTCAATGTAGAGCCAGCGACTCCGCAAAGAAATTATGAACAAAGTTGGTTCCTAATGTCTTCACTGAGCGATTCAATTACAAGGCAGAAAGGAGATGTCATCCTTCATTAATTGTCTCCCAAACTAGCTGTTAATCTCCTAGACATTCAACTGCCCTAACTGAAAGTAAACTTCGTCATAGCCCAGGAACAGACCCAGGTCTTGGTACACGTGCACTCTCCACATTACTGCCAGATGTTAGATAAACTCACATCCTTTCTGGGGCACAGAGGATTGTGGTTATTGTACCTAATCTTTCATAGTGAGAGATTTATAGGTCATTAATTAACTTGCAGAATAGGCAAATAATTGAAGTTCAACACAGGTAAATGTGAGTTAGTACATTTTAGTTGGAAGAGTCAGGAAGTCACTTATTACCTGGAAGGTGCAACGCCAAGTGAGGTAGTAGAACAAAATAATGTGTAGTGCAACTGCACATAAGGTTGCACAGAACGGAGCACAGTCATAACAACAGCAGACCAAGCACTTGGCTTTATTCTTAAGGGAGCCTTTTGAAAAATAGGTTGACTTATGCTAAATCTGCATTGAACCTAAATAAGACTGCACTCAGTAGTACTGTGATTAGTACTGAAGCAAGACACTAGAGAGAGCGCAGATTGGGTTTACAAGGATGATATTGGCAGCTATAAATACCAATCAGATCAAAATGGCATGTATCTGTGGCTCTGTATCCTGGTAAGTGGTCAAAGTGAGCACTGCAGATGCTAGAGATTAGAGTCAAAAGTTCGGAGTTGGAAAAGCACAGCAGGTCAGGCAGCATCCGAGGAGCAGGAAAATCGACATTTCAGGAAATGGTGGGTCATTCCTGATGAAGGGCTTTTGCCTGAAACGTCGATTCTCCTGCTCCTTGGATGCTGCTGACCTGCTGTGCTTTTCCAGCTCCACACTCTCAATCATGGTAATGAGGTCCAACCAGAATGCCAAGTACTTTTCTATCTGTGCAATATCCCCAAACAATTCATAGTTGATTACTTTTCAAGTATCATTGAAGTTAAAGAAGCAAATACAGCAGTTTACCAAAACCAGTGTTGCCAATGACAGAGAATTAAATGTTTTTTTTTAGTGGAGTCAGTTTAAGGGAGGAATATTGGCTGGGACTCAAGGAAACATCCTTGTCTTTCTTCAACCAATGCCTTGGGATCTTTGACTTTGGTGTAAGGAGTTGTTGGGATTACAGTGAAGTATCTCATCAAAAGCATTGCCCCTTCAGCAGTGCAGCACTCCCTTAGTACTGCACTGGAAAGATAACCCAGTTTACATGTTGAAATGGGTCTTGAACCTTTCTGACTCAAATGAAAGAGTTATACTGATTTATAATGGAAACTTCGACAAGAAAGCTTGAGTCATTGGAGTTTGTCCAGCATTATCTGAGGAAAATTAATGAAGATGCATTCAGAAACAAACCCACCAAATGTGAGAGCTCCTTTAGTCCGTGGCAGCACAGAAGCTGGTGGACACAGATCTCTGTACTTGTTTCTTCTCCATAATGACCTGGGAACATTCATGTTTGTGGTTCCACGCTGCCTCCTGCAGGTGATTCATAGCCCTTCCCTTGGAAGTGAAAAGTGTTGACCAACATATCTTTCTTTTCAGTACAACACCATCCTGAGTGAAATGGACAACATTTATTCCACTGCTAAGGTGTGTCCACCAAATCAACAGAGCAACTGCTGGTCTCTCGAACCTGGTAAGTCGTGTAGGGCATGAAGTGAATGGCTACAATGTGAGAAGGAATAGCGAGCAGCCTGATGTGAGTATACTCATACACACCTTGGGAGCAGACTAATGTACTCACTTCGAATTCCATGTCATCTGTCTCATTTTCAATATCTTCTGGACTTTCAATTTTGAAATATTATAGGTCAAGGGTGCCAATCTGTTGGAATACATGTTGGGAATGAAATTTCAGTAAGGTTTGTGAGATGCAGGCTGGGTCCTCCAGCATTACAATCCTTGATCCAAAGGATGTCTGCTGGTGAATCTTGTTGCATGTGGCATACTGAGATGGAAGGCAGGCAGTAGATAGACTGAACAGGTCATCACCCAGTTCAGAAGCAAGGGGCAAAATGGATAGGGGAGTGATACTTGCGAGGATAAGAAACTACGAAAGGGGTATTGAGTGGAATGTTCCACTTATAGTGTGCATTGTTGAGTGTCCATAACATAAGTCCATATCTGCTGATGCCAAGCAGTACTAAATTAAGCATGGTCTTTCATTTTGGAGACGTGTATTACAGGATAAGTTGCTCAGTTTATCTTGACACCAGCATCAGATTGCTACACTTATAATGGAGAGCAGGGAAATGACAGAAAAATAAACAAAGGAAAATGTCAGGAATTACTAGGAGACCAAGGGATCTGTACAACATGGAATGACAAAACTTTAGGATTACACAAGTGGTAAAAAGAAGATGACTTGAAAATTTAACAGGGGGATTGACAGTTAATAAATCCTTTGGACCAGATGTGACTTATCCCTGAGTGTTGAAGGATAATGGAGAGATAATGGTAGCATTGCTGGCTATCTTTCAAAATTCTATAGATCCTGGAAAGGTTTCTGTAAACTGGAAAACAGCAATTGTAACTCCAAAGCTTAGGAAGGAAGGAAGAAAATGGACAAGTACAGACCTGTTCGTTGGATTTCAATAATAAGAAAAATATTAGCATTTATCATAAAGGATATGAGAACTGGATATTTGAAGAGAATGATAAAACTGGGAGTGTTAATATGGATTTATGACAAACAAAATCATCTGTTATGGAGTCATAGAGCATGGAAACATAATCCTAAACTGATGAGTACCACCTGGCCCCTATCCCTCCAAATATTTCCTATGTGTGTACTTATCTAAATTCAAAGTTTGTGCGAAGATTTGTAGCTCGGGTGCTCGTTGTTGTGGTTCTGTTCGCCGAGCTGGAAGTTTTTGTTGCAAATGTTTCGTCCCTGGCTAGGCGACATCATCAGTGCTTGGGAGCCTCCTGCGAATTGCTTCTTTGATGTTTCCTCCGGTGTTTATAGTGGTCTGTCCCTGCCGCTTCCGGTTGTCAGTTTCAGCTGTCCGCCGTAGTGGTTGGTATATTGGGTCCAGGTCGAACAGCTGAAACTGACAACCGGTAGCGGCAGGGACAGACCACTATAAACACCGGAGGAAACATCAAAGAAGCGCTTCGCAGGAGGCTCCCAAGCACTGATGATGTCGCCTAGCCAGGGGACGAAACGTTTGCAACAAAAACTTCCAGCTCGGCGAACAGAACCACAACAACTTATCTAAATGTCTTTTAAACATTGTAACTGTACCTCCATCCCCCACTGCCTCTGAAAGTTCATTCCAGACATGAACCACCCTCTGTGTAAAAACACTGCTCCTTATGTCTTTTTTAAAAATCTTTCTCCTCTCACCTGAAAAGTATGGCCCCGAGTCGTGAAATCCCCCACTCTAGGGAAATGACGCCTGTTTATAAAGTCACCCCTCAGCCTCCTATGTTCCAGTGAAGAAATTCCCAGCCCATCCAGCCTCTCCCTATAACTCGCTCACTGCATTCTGGACAACATCCTGCTAAATGTCTTCTGATCCTCTCCAGCTTAATAACATCCTTCCTATGACAGGTGGCTGTTATAAAGATTTTGAGGTTTTGAGAATATTATTTGCAGCATTAATAAATGAGTATAAATGGACATGGTGTATTTAGAATTTATGAACATTTTTGAAAAGGTCCCAGACAGGAAGCTGGTAAATAAAATTAAAATGTATGGGATTAGTGGAAAGGTATTAGTACAGATTGAGAAATGATTAACAGACAGAAAACAGAGAGTAGGAATAAATGGATCATTCTCAGGAAGGTAAATTGTGAACAGTGAGATACCAGAAGGGTGAGAGCTAGGTTCACAGCTCTTCACAATCTTTCTCAATGATTGGTCGCATTCACTTGATGTAGTAAATGGCCGTTCTGTTAAAGAGTGGGCAGTCTCCATTGTTCCTAAGACAATGCAAACAACCTCCAAGAAAACACAGACAGGACTATGACATAGTGAGTGGAATATAATGGAAATAAGTGTGAAGTTATGCACTGTAGCAGAAAGAACAAAATTCAGAATATGTTTTACTTGGTGACAGGTTGGGAAAGTGCAGGTGTCCAATCTGGATCTGGATGTCTTGTTGATGAGTCGCCAAAGATTAACATGAATGTGCAGCAAGCTTCAGGAAGGCGAACATAATGTTGGCATTCGTTGCAAGGGGACTTGATGACAGGGTGAAGCTGCAGTTGTGTGCAGCTCTGATTAGACATAACCTGGGGCATTGTATGCAGTTTTGATCTCCTTATCTAAAGAGGGTTTTACCTATCATTGAGGGAACGCAATGGTAGTTCAGCAGATTAATCCAAGGAATGACATTATGAGGAAAGATTGAGGAAACTGGGGGTGGATTCTTTAGAAGTTCAAAGATTGAAAGGTAATCTCATTGAAACTTACCAAATTCTAACAAGATGTAACAGGATAGACGAGGTTAAGGTGTTTCCTGTGGCTGCTGACAGTTAAACCAGGAGATTAAAGAGATAGGCGGATGAGATAAAGAGATGAGGAGGAATCTCTTCACTCAGAACGGCAGTGAATCTCCAGTAATTCTCTACTCCAGAAGTCTGTGGAAGCTCAATCATCAAACAGGTTCTAGATATAAATCAATAGATTTCTGAAGTCTAATGACATCAAGTGGCATAGGGTGGCAAGGGTGGCTCAGTGGTTAGCACTGCTGCCTCACAGCACCAGGGACCCGGGTTTGATTCCAGCATCAGGTGACTGTGTGGAGTTTGCACATTCTCCCCATGTCTGTGTGGGTTTCCTCCGGGTGCTCTGTTTCCTCCCACTGTCCAAAGATGTGCAGGTTAGGTGAATTGGCCATGCTGAATTGCCCATAATGTAGGTTATTAGTTGGGGTAAAATATAGGGAAGGGGAATGGGTCTGGGTGGGTTACCCTTTGAAGGGTCTGTGTGGACTTGTTGGGCCGAAGGGCCTGTTTCCATACTGTACGGATTCTAATTCTAATTCAAAAAGTGAAGTAGAGATATATGAAGGCAACTGGCATTGAGAAAATTGATGCTCAGCCATGATCTGGAATGATGTGAGGGTGCCAGCGTTGGACTGGGATGGACAAAGTTAAAAATCTCACAACACCAGGTTATAGTCCAACAGGTTTATTTGGAAGTTCTGAAAGCTAATAATTCCAAATAAACCTGTTGAGTTATAAGCTGGTGAAAGATGATCTTGAATGATGAGGCAGGATTGATGGGCTGAATAGCCTACTCCTTTTCCTTGTTGTCCAATTCTTGGAGCTTGAAGAAATCAGGACGGCTACGTTCTGCTGCTGTTGCTGCTGTGGTTTGGCCAGTTCATTCAGGTTTGGGGTTTTTTAAGGATGTTAGATGTAGCATTAAGAAAGGAGTACGAATGGATATGGTGTCTTTCAAATTCCAGAACGCTTTTGATAAGCTCCCAAACAGGAAACTGGTAAATAAAATTAAAGCACAGTTGATTAGTGGAAAGCTATTAGTGTGGATTGAGAAATGGCTAACAGACAGAAAGCAGAGAGTAGGAATAAATGGTCCAGTCAGTCTCATTTACATACTTAGTTTCTGTAGTCACCTGAGTTAATTTCCTTGAAGTGTCTGTGTAAATTCTTAATGAAATAATTGATTATTTCTGCTTCCACCACCCTGGATGACAGTGAGTTGCAGCTCACCACTCAGTGCGTGGAAGGATTATTTTTCACAACCCCTGTATCCCCAGTCTAAATCTTTAAGCCTGTGTCCCCTGATCATGAGTTAATGTGAACATTTATTCCCTGTCTACTTTATCTGCACCTGTCATAAACCTGCTCAATTGCTGCTTAATCTCCATACAATCTCCTTCACTCCACGGAGAGCACTTCCACCAGGTTACACTGAAGCTAAAATCCCTCATTCTTCCAAAGGCCAATAGCCTCCTTCATTGTTGTAACGACCCCATAAATCATTGGCACAACTGTTCAGTGATGCTTCTCCATCCTCTAACATTCCAAGAGGTGTAGAGCCATAGAGTCATGCAGCACAGAAACAGACCATTCAGTCCATAAACCTGGCACAAACGAAGATGGTTGTGGTTGTTGGAGGTCAGTCATTTCAGCTCCAAAACATCTCTGCAGGAGTTCCTCAGGGTAGTGTCCTAGGTCCAACCATCTTCAGCTGCTTCATCATTGACCTTCCCTCCATCACAAGGTCAGATTGGGATAATTCACTGATGATTGTACCATGTTCAGCACCAGTCGTGACTCCTCAGCTTGTGAAGTAATCCGTGTCGAAATGCAACAATATCCAAGCTCAGGCTGAAAGGTGACACGTAACATTCCCACCACACAAATGCCAGGCAGTGACCATCACCAATAAGAGACAATTTAACCACTGCCCCTTAACTTGCAATGGCATTGCCATCACTGAATCCCCTACAATCACCATCCCTGGGGTTACCACTGACCAGAAACTCAACCGGATTAACCACATAAACACAGTGGCTGCAAGGGCAGGTCAGAAGCTACAAATACTGTGGCAAGTGACTCATCTCCTGCCTCCCCAAACCCTGTCCACCATCTACAAGGCACAAGCTAGGAGTGTAATGGAGTACTCCCCACTTGCCTGGATGGGTACAGTTCCACTTAAGAAGCTTGACACCATCCAGGACAAAACAGATTAGTATCACATTCACTCCCTCCACCACAACAGTCAGTAGTGGAGGTGTGTATCATCTATAACAGGCACTGCAGAAATTCCCCAAAACCCCTTAGATATCACCTACCAAACCCATGAACACTACCATCTAGAGGAACAGGGACAGCACATACATGGAAATGCCACTACCTGCAAGTTCCCCTCCATGTTACTCACTATCCCGACTTGGAAATACATCACTGATTCTTCAACCTCACTGTAGTTCAAAACTACTGGAGCTCCCTCCCTCTCAGCACTGTGATGTGCCTACCTCATACTGACTCAGCGGTTCAAGAAGGCAGCTCACCATTACCTTCTCAAGGCCACTGAGGGATAAGTAATAAACAATGACCCAGCCACTCCCAGATACCTCATGAATGAATAAAAACAATTAAAAGAAAAAAGATGTGCTGTACCTGCCCTAAGGAGTGTTTGACAGGACATCGAATGGGGATCTTTATACTCTATCTAGACTGTGCTGTACTTGAGGAAGTGAGGACCGCAGATGCTGGACACCGGAGTCGAGAGAGTGGTGCTGGAAAAGAACAACAGGTCAGGCAGTGTCCGAGGAACAGGAGAGTCGACGTTTCAGGCATAAGCTCTTCATCAGGAATGAGGCTTATGCCCGAAATGTCGATTCTCCTGCTCCTTGGATGCTGCCTGACCTGCTGTGCTTTTCTAGCAACACACTCTATGCTGTACTTGCCCTGGCAGTATGTGAAGGGACCCTGGTTGCCTGAATGAGGGAGTGTTTCTTTGTCCAATGTAAAGATTGTGACTTTCATGTAGGTCTCTTTCTTCTGACATCCTGTGGATTCTCTAACTGCATTTTTTTGTGGTGTTCCAGATCTCGTGAATCTCTTGGCAACATCTCGGAGTTACAAAAAGCTGCTGTATGCATGGGAGGGTTGGCACAATTCTGCAGGAAACCCACTAAGGGACAAGTACACAGAATTTGTGAAAATGAGTAACAAAGCTTCACGGCTGGATGGTAAGTGACTTTACCCCAAAATGATGTGGATCTCACAGTCAGGCTAAGGTGACAGACTCTGAGGAATTAGCAAAACAAAATCCACTGTAGCTTTGTCCCAGTAAAAATAATGAGACTGAGGTACTTCCTTGTTAAAAGCAGTAAGCTTGTTTTAACTGACTCACTGTAGCATATGTCATTCTTGCCTAAATATTACGCTGTTCTCCTACTGTTGTGAAGAGGGGACGGGGTCATGAGAGAGAGGACTATGTGTCAATGGTGCCATATACCCTTTGGAACTGACCAAGTTGTCAAGACCTCTCAAACCTGCCAACAAATATTGACTGTCAAAAAGTGTCAATAAATGTCAAGCAGCATCAAAATGTGTATTGATGAATGACAGTGGTCTTTCAATATAGTGTTTTCTGCAAAATAGAAATTTAAGTAATAAAAGTATTTTTTTTTCTCTCCTATCAGTAGTTGTGAATGCTGAATGAGTTGGTATGGTAGGTAAAGAAGGAAAGGGTGAGTTGACCTCCTCCCATTGGCTGAGTAGCCTGTCAAAGTGGACCCATCCTCCATGGCCCCTCCATGGTGTCTGTAGCCCCATTCCAATCTAGCCATCTCTCATGGCCTCATACCCAAATGCCTCCAATCATCTCCATCACTCTTTAAAACCTCCATGTCAACTCAGTGCCAACTCTTACACCCTCCTCACTCCCTTCTCCCTTCCATGCCAAGTCACCTATAATCCAGCATGGGCATAACTCAGGGGGCTTCCTGACATAAAACTAAAGGGTAAGTCTGATGATGATGTCTCTATTTTGAAAAAGCATTCATTTTATTTTGAAAGATCCAATACTTTGAAATTGCCTCAAATAAACCCTTACAAAAACAAACATTTCACTCAGTATGCAATGACTTATAAAAAAAACATTTTATTCACCTTTCACCTCAAAGATTATTTCCATTCAATAAACAGTTGGATGTGTTCATCAAAAGGTGCAACTTTGTGAAAATTATCAAATGAAATTTATCTTGCAACACAAATCCTAGAATGGGAGCTGAGACTCTGAAATGGCCAGCATTGACTTTTTAACTCATGCCATTTATTTGGACAGTTCCAATTTTGCCAATCCTAATGACTCTGTGTACTCTTCAGGCACAAGCACCCCTTTATTTAATTTGAAAGGAGACACTTACTCCACCTGAGGTATCCCAAAGGAGGCCCTTCCTTCTCTCAAAGGTGACTAATATGAAACTTTCCTCTAGCCCTCAACTCTTAGATCCCTTCCATTCTCCTCAGCCTCACACACTGCCCATGCCCCACTCCTGCTAATGCATGCAACCTAATCTCCTCTACCTACCCCTCATGGACCCCACATCCCAATGCCAACTTAGTGCCTACTTATACTCATCCCCCTTTCCTTCTTTACCTACTATGCCAACTCATTCAGCATTCACAACTACTGATAGGAGAGAAAAAATTCTATTATTTAAATTCCTATTTTGCAGAAAGCTCTATATTGAAGGATCACTGTCATTCATCAATACACATTTTGATGCTGCTTGACATTTATTGACACCTTTTGACAGTCAACATTTGTTGGCAGGTTTGAGAGGTATTGACGACTTGGACAGTTCCAAAGGGTATAGGGCACCTTTGACACATAGCCCACTGCACAGTTAGCAGTGCCAAAGGGCTCCTGAACCCTTCTTTTAAAGGAGACCTTACTCACCTCCCCAAAAACAATTTCTGACTCTGTCCCAAAAGTATCCTCGGATCATATCCACAGGGGCATGTACCTCAGCTCTCCAAAGAGGTTCCCTGCCCACCTAAAGTAAAAATACACCGGGAACAAGCCAACTCTAATCCGATCTAATCTCTAAAATCCAGATACCAGGAGCTCTCAAATCCCATTTCAGTGGAGGCACCAAGTCATTTATATGGTCAACCGTCCATCAAGTCATTTATATGGTCAACCGTCCATCAAGTCATTTATATGTCCAAGAACTATGAACGATGGATGGCCTCCAATTCCACCCCCATGAGAATGAAAAATGCCTGGTTCAGGGACAGAACTTGGAATCATGTTTTGTTTTCAACTATATTCGCTGTGACAGAGGCACCAACAATTCTGGGCAAACTCAGGGCCTGTCCAGTTTTTAAAAATGATAAACAGATTCAACACTAATCTAAATCAAGCTGCTTCTTGAACAGGCTCTGGAATCCCATCTTAAAAGTGTTCACCTCTCTCCCTGTCCTCCTTTAAGAAGACTCTTATAACATTAACTTCTCTGTCTAAGCTTTTGCTTCCCTGCATTATAACCTCCTCATGTTGCTCATTGGCAACATGATGACAATCCCTTGAAACATCTCGGAATGTTTAAAGTAAGCGAATGGAACTGAATAAATGTAAAGTATTCTTGTAATATGAAACCACCTTCAGCCTCCTAATGACACTCAATTGGCTTTATTTGCAGGTTTTAATGACACAGGAGCATACTGGAGATCGTGGTATGAGTCACCAACATTTGAAGAGGATCTTGAGAAGATCTATGACCAACTCAAACCACTTTACAATAACCTTCATGCCTTTGTGAGGAGGAAATTATATCAGATATACGGACCCAAATACATCAATCTGAAAGGACCGATACCTGCACATCTATTGGGTAATTGACAGCAGATTTAAATATTTTACATAACTGGTGTATTAGCTACAAATTAGCTAGTTGATCTGAAGTTTGAGCAATTTGTGGAATGTCTCCAAGATGGGTTTTTGAAGCAGCCCATGAGGGGCCAGGCAATACTGGACTTAATGTCGTGCAATGAGGCAGACCTGATAGGGGGGGGTTAAGGTGAAGGAACCTTTAGGAGGCAGAGATCATAATATGATTGAATTTACTCTGCAATTTGAGAGGGAGAAGATAGAATCAGAGGTAATGTATTACAGCTGAATAAAGGCAACTACAGAGGCATGAGGGAGGAGCGGGACAGAATTAACTGGGAGAGGAGCCCAGCAGGAAAGACAGTGGAACAGCAATGACAGCAGTTTCTGGGAGTAATTCAGGAGACACAGCAGAGATTCATCCCAAGGAAAAGAAAGCATGGTACATGGAGGATGATGCAACCGTGGCTGACTAGGGAAGTCAGGGAGAGCATAAAAGCAAAAAAGAAAGTAGATAATGTAGTGAAGGGCACACTAGGAAACCAGAGGATTGGGAAGCTTACAAAGACCAACAGAGGGCAATAAAAATAAACAAAGAGGGAGAAGATTAAATACGAGGGCTAGCTAGCCAGTAATACAAAGGAATATTATAAGAGTTTCTGTCAATATATAAAGCACAAAGGAGAGGCCAAAGTGGACCTTGGGCTGCTGGAAAACGGCACTGGAGAGATAGTATGGAGGAACAAGGAAATGGCTGAGGAACTGAATAATTACTTCACATAAATTTTCATGGTAGAAGACACAGTAATATCCCAAAAATTCAAGAGAGTGAGGGAGCAGAGCTGAGTATGGGGTCTTCGCCAAGGAGAAGGTACAAAAAAAGCTGAATGGCCTGAAGGTGGATAAATCACCTGGGCTAGACGGACTACATACCGGAGCTCTAAGGGAGATAGCGGAGGTATTAGTGGTGACCTTTCAGGAATTGCTGGAGTCAGGGAAGGTCCCAGGGGGCTGGAACATCACTAACATAATCCCCTGTTTAAAAAAGGATTAAGGCAAAAGATGGAAAATTACAGACCGATTAGCCTAACCTTGGTGGGGGGTAAAATCCTGGAATCCATTGTGAAGGATGAGATTTCTGAATACTTGGAAGTGTATGGTAAAATAGGGCAAAGTCAGCATGGTTTCATCAAGGAGAAGTCTTACCTGGCAAATCTGCCTGAATTCTTTAAGGAAGGAACGACCAAGGAGAGCCAATGGAAGTTATCTACCTGTACTTCCAGATGGTGTTTGACAGGTGCCACACAAGAGACTACTGAGTAAGATAAGGGCTTGTGGTGTTAAGAGGCAAGGTGTTACTGTGGACAGAAGCCTGGCTGTCTGGCAGAAAGCAGAGAGTGGGGATAAAACGGTCCTTCTCAGGATGGCAGCCGGTGACAAGTGATGTTCCACAAGGCTCAGTGTTGGGATTACAACCTGTCACTTTATACATTAATGATCTGAATAAATGAACTGAGAGCATTCTGGCTAAGTTTGCATATGATACAAAGATACAAATCATACAACACCAGGTTATAGTCCAACAGGTTTAATTGGAAGCACTAGCTTTCGGAGCGACACTTCTTCATCAGGTGAGTGTCCAATTAAACCTGTTGGACTATAACCTGGTGTTGTGTGATTTGTAACTTTGTACACCCCAGTCCAACACCAGCATCTCCAAATCATGGATACAAAGGTAGGTAGAGGGGCAGGTAGCATTGAGGAGGCGGGGAGGCTTCAGAAAGATTTGGACAGGTTAGGAGAGTGGGCAACGAAGTGGGAGATGGAGTACAAGCTGGGAAAGTGTGAGGTCATGCACTTTGGTCGGAAGAATAGGAGCATGGACTATTTTCTCAATGGGGGGAAAATTCAGAAGTCTGAAGTGCAGAGAGACTTGGGAGTTCTAGTCCAGGATTCCCTCAAGGTAAACTGGCAGGTTGAGTCAATAGTGAGGAAGGCAAATGTGATGAAGGCATTTATTTTGAGAGGAATTGATTATAAAAATAATGATGTACCTTTGAGGCTCGATAAGGCTCTGGTCAGACCACATTTGGAGTAGTGTGCACAGTTTTGGGCCCTATCTCTCAGGAAGGATGCACTGGCCATGGATTGTGTTCAGCGGAGGTTCAAGAGAATGGTCCCAGGAATGAAAAGCTTAACATGAGGAATGTGTGAGGACTCTGGGTCTATACCCGATGGAGGTTAGAAGGATGGAGGGGGGGATCTAGTTGAAACACACAGAATACTGAATAGCCTGGACAGTGTGGATGTTGGGAAGATGATTTCATTGGTAGGAGAGACTAGGACCCAAGGGCACAGCCTTAGAGTAAAGGGAAGACCTTTTAGAGCAGAAATAAGGAGAAACGTCTTCAACCAGAGAGTGGTGAATCTATGGAATTCATTGCCACAGAAGGCTGTGGAGGCCAGGTCATTGAGTATATTTAAGACGGAGATAGATAGGTTCTTGTGTATCAAGGGGATCAAGGGTTCTGGGGAGAAAGTGAGAGAATGGGGTTGAGAAACTTATCAGCCATGACAGAATGGTGGAGCTAACTTAACGGGCTGAATGGCCTAATTTCTGCTCTGATAGCTTATTGTCTTATGGTCAAACCTTGCAATTGTATATAAGTTCCCAGAGATGAAGGATTAATAAATAAAGGGAGCTCTAAGACACAATCTGGAACCTCAGAGTATTGATGTGGGGTGGGGTGCTGCTGTTTGGTCGGACGTCAATGATCATAAAAGCATAAGAAACAGGAGCAGGTTCATTGCCTCTTGCCCCGATTCCACTTTTCAATAGGATCATGCTTGACCCTTAATGTTTTCACCTCACCTTCATTCACCTTTCATTCCTTTAACATCCAACAATCAATCAATCACTCACTTATTGAGCATCTTGGCACTCTCAGCAGCTACTCCATGACACATTCGTAGAATTGTTTCAATTTAATGAAAAACCCTGTAATTTTTACTAAAATGCGAATATACAATTTTGGAATCGAGATAATGATACTCCTCCCAAACCTGCTCCACCATTTAATAAGATCCAGACTATTCTGATGGTGACCTCAACTCCACATTCCCATCAAACCCCAATCATCTTTGACTCCTTTGTTAGTCAGGAATTTATTTGTCTCTGCCTTTCCTTTCACCACTTTCCAGGGCAGAGAGCTCCCCAGGCTCATGACTACCTAAGAGAAGAAATTCCTCTCACTTCCCTCACAATGAGCAGCACGGTGGCTCAGTGGTTAGCACTGCTGCCTCACAGCACCAGGGACCCGGGTTCGATTCCAGCCTCAGGCGGCTGTCTGTGTGGAGTTTGCACATTCTCCCCGTGTCTGCGTGGGTTTTCTCCAGTTTCCTCCCACAGTCCAATGACATGCAGGTTAGGTGAATTGGCCATGCTAAATTGCCCAAAATGTTCAGGGATGTGTAGGTTAGGTGCATTAGTCAGGGGTAAATGTAGAGTAATAGGGGTATGGGTCTGGGTGGGTTACTCTTTGGAGGGTTGGTGTGGACTTGTTGTGCCAAATGGCCTGTTTCCCCATTGTAGGCATTCTATTCGGAACACGTGGTCAAGCACCTTCAGGGGTGTATGTGTTCTAGATCACCTCTCATTCTTTGAAACTACCGTGGGTATCGCAGAAGCCCCACAGTGTGGAAGTAGGCCATTTGCCCCAAACATTCCACACTGGTTTTCCAAACCACATCCCACCCAGACCCACCATCTTACCATATCTGTGGACAAAGTCAGAAGTCATACGCCACCAGGTTATAGTTTATTTGAAACCACAAGCTTTCAGAGCACTGCCCCTTTGTCAGGTGAAGTCGTCTGTTGGACTATAAGCTGGTGCTGTATGACTTCTGAGTTTGTCCACCCCAATCCAGCACCAGCATCTCCACATCAGATCCCTGTAGCCTTGCATAACCCATGAGGAGAAAGTGAGGTCTGCAGATGCTGGAGATCAGAGCTGAAAATGTGTTGCTGGAAAAGCGCAGCAGGTCAGGCAGCATCCAGGGAACAGGAGAATCGATGTTTCGGGCATAAGCCCTTCTTCAGGACCCATGGGCAATCTATCTGACCTGCACAGTTTTGGATTGTGGGAGGAAACCAGAGCACCTGGAGGAAACCCACGCAGACACATGCAAACTCCACAGAGACCACCTTGTAAGGGTGGAATCGAAACCAGGTCCCCGGAGCTGTGAGGCTGCAGTGCTAACCACTGAACCACTGTGCTGCCCATATCAGTTTAATCTTTCTTTTTCTTAATCTTCCGACAGAGTTTTGTGTGTGAGCAGTACACTCAAAACTTTGTGAAAGCCAATGTTTAACCATTTCTTCCTGTTTAAAAATGTTCAGGGATTTTACTGTTTTTCCCACCAAAGAGGCTAACATTTGACTTCTCAATATTATGCTGCGTATGCCACTTTTGTACCTACTTTATTAATCTGAAAAGCACAGCAGGTCAGGCAGCATCTGAAGAGCAGGAGAGTTGACATTACGGGCGTAAGCGCCTCCTCAGGCTTATGTCCGAAATGTTGATTCTCCTGCTCCTCAGATGCTGCCTGACCTGCTGTGTTTTTCCAACACCACACTTTTTGATTCCTGCCAGAATATAGGCAGTTTGGGAAAATTTCACTTGCTCTTCCAATGTCTCAGCAACTACATATTTCGAATCCTCCGGTATGAGCCCTAATTTGAAAGTTCTGTCTCTAATTTTTATACTGTGCTCCTTAGTCTGATACAGCTCAATCAACAGAAATATTATTTCTTCCTTTAAGACATGTTTTTGGTCACCTGCCGAAATATTTCCTTTATTTCTCTTGAAGAAATTCATATTGTTGTGAACGAGAGTTCCATTCATGCTCTTCCTGCTCCTTACAGGTAACATGTGGGCCCAGCGATGGAACAACATCTATGACTTGATGATCCCATTCCCCAGTAAAGGCAACATAGATGTCACTGATGCAATGGTTAAGAAGGTGAGTGGCTGTCCTGTCTGGGTCTGCAGTCCAATGATATTACTTTTTCCAGATTAGACTTTCCTATCGGGATCTCAAACTGGAAAGTGCAGGTGATTGAATCCCTGCAAACGCTTAATGGTAAAGACCAAAATATCCATTGAACATTCCTGGATCCCAACTCTGTTTTCCTGCATAATCTAATGGGACAATAAACAGCTGGTCAAATAGAGTCATTGAGTCATAGAGTCATAGAGATATACAGCATGGAAACAGACCCTTCGGTCCAACCCGTCCATGCCGACCAGATATCCCAATCCAATCTAGTCCCACCTGCCAGCACCCGGCCCATATCCCTCCAAACCCTTCCTATTCATATACCCATCCAAATGCCTTTTAAATGTTGC